>NW_027307659.1:300000-395717 GCF_964275005.1 Diadema setosum | reverse complement strand
CATGTTCTTAGATTGTATTTTTCATGTACAATAAAACATGCACTGTTTAAGATATGTTTCAAATTATCATTAGTATCTATATAGGCCTACATCAATTTTATATGCTTGAACATAATGTATCTAGATTAATTTTGAATAAAGGTATGTTAATTGTTTATTGTTCTTTTGGAGTGATATACGTTTTACGAGCTTTGCATCTTTTTAGCAGATCTCTCTTTCATCGCTTTATTCATAATTAGTTTCTATTTTAAAGTGTGCATTGTTCTCCGATAAATATCTGTATATTTTATGTTAAATTTCACATTTTGATTTTTTTACAAAACGCTCAAAGAAATGAAATGTATGATGTATTACTTTTTGATGGAAATAGAGTGAATAATGATAATAATAATAATCAGTTCTTAGAACGTATAACACCACAACACAGTCTATATGAGTTTACAAATGGAAACGAAATCCTTCAAATATCTCTCTATTCACATGTAATTAACAATAATATAAAAAGAAGGCACCTTTCAAATGGTGCTTATGAGCCCCATTTCATAAAAAAGGCTCTAATGGGCTTTTTTGTGCAAACAGGCACCATTTAAAAGGATTCTCATAAACTAAAAAAAAAAAGGGTGTCGCTATTGTGACAGTTCTGTTAACCATGTTATGGTGCTCAAAAGAACTTGTTTTTTCTTAGAGTGTAGACTCCGTTTGACAGAGCGTTGATGTTGTACATTTACAATGATAAGTCAAACTACACTGTAAACCATCGACATTGTTAAAGCGTGATTTCATCATGTGATTTATTACACTTGGTCGTATGGGTGCTGTTCGTTATTCCGAAGGTTCGCTATTCCGAAGGTTCGTTATTCCGAAGGGTCGTTAATCCGAAACACGCAAATTCCCTATACCTACAGGTTCGTTAATTCGACAATGAAATAGGGTTCGTTAATCCGAAAATTTGTGTCGTTATTCCGAAGGTTCGTTATTCCGAAGACTGGTTAATCCGAAAATGAAATTCGGAACAATGAACCTTCGGAATAACGAATCTAAGGTATAAAGATCCTTCGGAATAACGAACCTTCGGAATAACGAGCTGTAACCGGTCATTCATCCAAAAACAGGTGAAATAATGTAGTCTGATTTGCAAACCAATCTCTAAAAGTTCGGCCTCCTGAATTGTAAAAGCAACAAGGAACGTGACAAAAAAAGTCCTTAATTTTGTAACAGATCAACTGGTGTGTTTTCAAAGTATCAGAAATGAGGGTAAATGATAATCTGATAATAAAGTAAACAGGTGAAGTATGTCGGACAAGGACTACGAAGACATATCTTCATATTAATGAAAGTCAATTTAAGATTAGATATTCGAAACTTGGGGAGCGCACACAAGTGTCAACTTGTAGTCAAAATTAGAAAACGTACAAATCTTTGCCTTCATGTCGCACTCAACAAGTGACAATATGTAAGAAAAAAAGTCTCGCTCATGATGCCTCAGTTGGTGTGGTTTATTCCGAGATACAATGTAGTGTTCAACATAACTACGTGATGTACGGTTTATTCGACGAGTCATCGAATCATACACATCACTGACCTTGCATCACAAAAGTCATGAAGAGTATGCAAGTGAATTTGTGGTTTGTTTGTTTATAATTCTGATTTACAGCTTTAAACTGGTGTATTTTTCATCAAGAGTGGCTATTCCTAGAACATTAAACTACATTATAGAACTGCTTACATGTAGGAATGACACTACTTAATAGGAAAGGAGTTTTGAACTTAATGGTGTATTTATATGCAGTAACACGCAGTTTTTGAGTCGAAATCACATGGAATTACAATTCCAGAAGTATTATGGCCGGATTATCAGATTAACCCCAAAAATACTTGAACAGTCATCAGCAACATGATTATGTCACAGTTCCAAACACGAAACTAAACAAAATCCGATGAGAACTTCAACAATTTCAGAAGAGCTTTCCTTCACACTATGGCATGCCAAATTTACAGAAAACCAGACAGGATCAAATTGAGGCAGAAACAAAGAAAAAGAAAAAGGTCGACCCAGTTCACCTACCATTTGCAGTTCTCACACAAAATTAGTGAGTGTGACGTTTTGTTGGTTCTGTGATGCACGGTCACATATTGTCTATAAAATAGAGCATGTATTTGGGGATTTGAGGATTTTTTACTGGACTTCTGACCCTTTTATAAGATTATACATTGCGTGATTTTCAAAGTATGGAGGTAAAATGTAATTTAAATATTTATCATTTGGTCATTGACCCTTGGCCTTGACTCTATGATCCTAAAATTCCGAAGAGAATCACTGCTCAGCAGAACGTTGTATGAGTATTTCCGAAGTTGAGTGACGATACCTTGAACCGCCTCCGAGATATGGAGGAAGAACTGAAATTTTAAACCTTTAAACTTCGGACTTTGATCTTTGGGCAAAATCTTTCCCAGAGAATCTCTATTGGGTAATGTATGTATACACTTACTTTCAAGAAAAAATCCTGCAGGCATTGCATAGATATGAGGGAAATGGAAAATGAATTGAATGGTCTTGGAAACTATTCATAACTGAGGACTAAGATGACAGACACTTGTGTGATAGAAAATGATTAAAGCAACTGGTACATATGCACAGTATATACAGCAATGTATTATCATTTATAACCTGTAATGTATTGTTTGTTTGAATAATAATAATAATAATAATAATAATAATAATAATAATAATAATAATAAAAGGGCATTTATATTGCGCAGCTACTATAATGATATACTCTACTGCGCATTACAAAATGACATGCATACAAGAAATTCAAACAGAAATACACTACTTCAAAAGATGACTTTTTAACATGGCCTTAAAGTCATTGATTGTAACTGCTTGTCTTACAAAGGGAGATTATTCCATAATTTTGGTGCAGCGTACAAAAATGCCCTGTCACCAAGAGTAACTTTTGATTTCCCCGATGGATATTTCAATAATGTTTGATCCCGTGAGCTTCGAAGATGATAAAGTGTTTGAGATGATGTTTTTAACTCTACAAGTTCCTGTATGTACACTGGTGCTGTACCATGAATAGCTCTATGTACAATTAGCAGAGTTTTAAATATGATTCTCTGCTTTACAGGCAACCAATGTAATGCACGCAGTAATGGACGACGATGAGAAAAACGAGGAGAATTATAAACTAATCTAGCACATGCATTTTGCACCCTTTGTAGTTTACCTAACTGATTATCGGGTAAGCCATAAAATAAACTGTTACAATAATCCAATCTGCTTGTGACAAACGTATGGATGATTTTTTCAGTACTTTCCCGTGTCAAATGCTTCCGAATATGTGCAATATTAAACAGAATCAACAGGATAAATATCATCAATCACTTTCAGGCTTTCAGTGCGTAATTTTGAAACTTGCTGTTGAGTGTCACATATTACAAATTCGGTTTTCTTATCATTAAGTAGAAGATTGTTGGATAACAACCAATTGTGAAGATGCACAATATATCGCTCTATAATGGACACAGTATAATTTTCATCTGCTGCAGTAGGTGAAAAAGATATGTACAGCTGTGTATCATCCGCATAGGTATGACACATTACTTCTGGGAAATTGTGTTGGATTTCATGGAACAACCTACTAGCATACAAAGTAAAAAGAGGGGGACCCAGGCAGGAGCCTTGGGGCTCCTGCCTACTACATTTCAGTAGGGAATAACATGGATGAGTTTACGCCAACCTTCCCCATCTCCTGCCAGATACAATGCAGTCGAGCAACTGATGAAGTCCTATCATCTGTGAGGTAACTAAGAAACATCTTGAGGGGCTATAAAACTGAAATAATGCAAGAAAAAATGTTGACAGTCTACACATACACATAAACGTCGTCTTCACTAATAACAATGACAAGATATCCAATAACTTCACAGCTTCTTGAAAAAAAAAAAACATGTGTGCATCCCTTCACTCACCAATAAGACAATTAAGCACATGGCAAGTTTGACTATATACACATACGCACTTATTAAAGATAGCAAGGGGCACACTCAATTAAAGCGACATTCAATTCAGACGATTTTTTTTTGAATTTCACATCATGTGGTACATGAATTGATAGTGTCATGAATAGATTTGGAGATTTTTTTTTTTTGTGCGATCCTTGAGCAGCTACACCAGTACCCTGAAAAACCCAAGACATACATAGTGCATTACACTAAATAATGATGACACAGGAGGTTCAAATATACCAGTAATGTAGCAATGTCATTTCATTACGATACCGATGCTTTTAACAATGCCTCCGGTGACACTTCATGGCACAAAAAAAGGTCGCACGCACATTTGTTTTGCTTTTTTTTTTTTTTTTGGTATGAGGAATGAAAATAAGTGAAATGGGTCAACATAGCCAATCTTGCGATTTTACATTTTTTTTTTCTTTTAAGAGCAAGTCTTCTTCTACATTATGGTAAAGTTTGGAATCATAAAACAGACGGGGAATTGTGTTTTTCGCAGTTACTCCCGAACGCCTTTTGGTGGAAAAATGTCATTAGGTGAGTCACCTTTTTATTTCTTAAGAGGCTTGTTCATATTCCTCACTTTCAACTCGATCAACTTTAAAAAGAATGATGATACTGCTTTGAAAGCTGGTGTTAATCATTTAGAGAATGTGCTAATAAAGCATGCTTAATTTCAGTTTAGTCTGATAATCCGTACATTACTTTTGCTCTGGTGATTTAATTTTTTTCATTTTTTTTTACATTTTTGTTTGTTTGTTTGGTTTGTTTGTTTTTGTGTCTTTTTGGGGGGCCATTCATCGCACAGGTAGGACGGCCTGGTAAGGATTAAGCGCTTGAATAGACCCTATATACTTCAAGAGCCTTTTTCTCAATTCACTTTCCAGACTGTGTGCTCTCTTTCCAATATTGTAGGGTAGGTTAGGAGAGTCCATTTGAATTGAGTTATACATCATTTTAAAGCGTAGAGTCTGATATTTCCAAATCTGCCCTTCAACTAAAAACCCATGTTTGGCGACGTTTTTGTTGGTTTTTGATGCAGGATCACACATGAGACTCCCTAGAACGTACCTGCAACGAAATTCCTATCACTGCAGATATGTTGACAATGCTCTGCATAAACCTTTACATATATAGGTGCCTATGTTTATGCGACCCTGCATCACAAAACGAACCAAAAGTCGCCAGACATTAATTTTTGATTAAGAGCAGATTCTGAAATTGCAGATATTAAACGTTAAAATGACGTATAACTCAATTCAAATGGACTCATCTAACCTATTCTAATATCGGAAAGTGTAAGTTGAGAAAGGAGGCTCTGAAGTACAAGGTCTACTCAAGTGCTAATCTTTACCAAGATGTGCTAGCTATGCGATGGATGGAATCAGGATCAGGATGTAAACTCCCGGAGCAACAACAATGAAGGGATTAGCAAGTTAAGCTGAAATTAAGCATGCTTTATTAACACATTCTTCACATGATTAATGCCAACTTTCAACGCAGTAGCGTCTTTTTTTCCAAAGTTATTGAGTTGAAAGAGAAGATTTATGGTCAGGGTTTTTAAGAAATTAAAAGAGGACTCTGTGAAAAAACACCTACTCACACCATTCCATTCGAGAAAAACTGCTAAAAAAATCTCCATAAGCTCCTGTTCGTTTAATGATCCCAAACTTTAGTATAATGTAGAAGAAGACTTGGTCTTTACAAAATATGTAAAACTCAACATTGGCTCGGTTGACACATTTCACCTATTTTCAGTCTTAACATAAAATCAGTGCGTGCGACTTTTTGTTTGTTTTGTGATGCACGGTAACATAATATACTACCACGATGACACCTGTTTTCTCAATGTGTCTAAAAATAGATATACGCATTATTGATATACGCATTATTAAGCTTTTGTACAACTTTTACTTTGGTGTGATATTTCCCTGGTATTTACAATAGTTTTGCATGATACAATCATGATACATTAATAAACATCACAATCAGAGTATGTCTTTATTGTCACATTAGATAATTTGTCTTGTTTTTTGCATATGTGAGATAATTTCTGTCAAAACCAAACTGCTGGTCATATTTTTTCGTGGATGTATTAATCGTTGCGAAATCAAGTAATCAGAATTCTGAATTCTAAAGGATGGGAATAATGCTATTTGTAAAATATTCCAAATAATGATGATGGCAGCGAAAACGTAAGAGCTATTATAACACCAAGTGCAGTCGGGCTTCCCAAAATAGAAACAATGTCTAAAGATTAAAAAAATAAACTATTTGTATAACTCACGTGAAATTGAAAACGAAAACTTCAGTCTAATGCACAATCCTGCACAAGGGTTATAAACATATGTCTTCCTTTTATTTTCGTTTAAATACCCTTTAAATTCACATATATACATGCATATATGCGTATATTTTGGTTATCATACAAAGAGAGAAAGAGAGACCGAGACACACAAAGACTCACAGGCAGACAGTTTGGCAGACAGAGAGAGAGAGAGGGAGAGAGAGAGAGAGAGAGTGTGTGTGTGTGTGTGTGTGTGTTAAAGAGATAATACTGTGCTTCTTGTTTTCTCTTTTGAAGGAGTAAGCGATAGAAAAAAAAAATATTTAAACAGTTTGTTCGTAGACAACCGGTACATGTATCTGATTGTCCTCTGTATTGGCGTATGTCCGCTCTTCTGGATGGGATACGTTTACATACGCATGCTCAATTTCAAGTTCATAGACATTTGTGCATCCCTTTACTCACCAATAAGACAATTAAGCACATGGCTAGCAAAATGTGTCATATATCCAAGTTTGACTATATACACATACGCACATACGCACATACTAAAGATAGCAAGGGGCACACTCAATTAAAGCGATATTCAATTCAGACGATATTTTTTTTTTTTTTGTATAATTTCACATCATGTGGTACATAAATTGATAGTGTCATGAATAGATTTGCAGATTTTTTTTTTGAGCGATCCTTGAGCAGCTACACCAGTAACCTGAAAAACCCAAGACATACATAGTGCATTACACTAAATAATGATGACACAGGAGGTTCAAATATACCAGTAATGTAGCAATGTCATTTCATTACGATACCGATGCTTTTAACAATGCCTCCGGTGACACTTCATGGCACAACAAAAAGTCGCACGCACATTTGTTGTTGTTGTTTTTTTTTTTTGTATGAGGAATGAAAATAAGTGAAATGGGTCAACATAGCCAATCTTGCGTTTTTACATTTTTTTTTCTTTTAAGAGCAAGTCTTCTTCTACATTAGGGTAAAGTTTGGAATCATAAAACAGACGGGGAATTGTGTTTTAGCAGGTACTCCCGAACGCCTTTTGGTGGAAAAATGTCATTAGGTGAGTCCCCTTTTTATTTCTTAAGAGGCCTGTTCATATTCCTCACTTTCAACTCGATCAACTTTAAAAAGAATGATGATACTGCTTTGAAAGCTGGTGTTAATCATTTAGAGAATGTGCTATTAAACATGCTTAATTTCAGTTTAGTCTGATAATCCGTACATTGCTTTTGCTCCGGTGATTTATTTTTTTTCATTTTTTACATTTTTTGTTTGTTTGTTTGGTTTGTTTGTTTTTGTGTTTTTGTTTTTGTTTTTGTTTTGTTTTTGTTTTTGTTTTTGTTTTTGTTTTTGTTTTTGTTTTTGTTTTTGTTTTTGTTTTTTTTTTTGGGGGGGGGGGGGGCATTCATCGCACAGATAGGACGGCCTGGTAAGTATTAAGCGCTTGAATAGACCCTATATACTTCAAGAACCTTTTTCTCAATTCACTTTCCAGACTGTGTGCTCTCTTTCCAATATTGTAGGGTAGGTTAGGAGAGTCCATTTGAATTGAGTTATACATCAATTTAAAGCGTAGAGTCTGATATTTCCAAATCTTCCCTTCAACTAAAAACCCATGTTTGGCGACGTTTTTGTTGGTTTTTGATGCAGGATCACACATGAGACTCCCTAGAACGTACCTGCAACGAAATTCCTATCACTGCAGATATGTTGACAAAGCTCTGCATAAACCTTTACATATATAGGTGCCTATGTTTATGCGACCCTGCATCACAAAACGAACCAAAAGTCGCCAGACATTACTTTTTAATTAAGAGCAGATTCTGAAAGTGCTGAAATTAAACGTTAAAATGACGTATAACTCAATTCAAATGGACTCATCTAACCTATTCTAATATCGGAAAGAAAGCACACACTCTGGAAAGTGTTAGTTGAGAAAGGAGGCTCTGAAGTACAAGGTCTACTCAAGTGCTAATCCTTACCAAGATGTGCTAGCTATGCGATGGATGGAATCAGGATCAGGATGTAAACCCCCGGAGCAACAACAATGAAGGGATTAGCAAGTTAAGCTGAAATTAAGCATGCTTTATTAACACATTCTTTACATGATTAATGCCAACTTTCAACGCAGTAGCGTCTTTTTTTCCAAAGTTAATGAGTTAAAAGTGAAGATTTATGGTCAGAGTTTTTAAGCAATTAAAAGAGGACTCTGTGAAAAAACACCTACTCACACCATTCCATTCGAGAAAAACTGCTAAAAAAAATCTCCACAAGCTCCTTTTCGTTTAATGATCCCAAACTTTAGTATAATGTAGAAGAAGACTTGGTCTTTAGAAAATATGTAAAACTCAACATTGGCTCGGTTGACATATTTCACCTATTTTCAGTCTAAACATAAAATCAGTGCGTGCGACTTTTTGTTTGTTTTGTGATGCACGGTAACATAATATACTACCACGATGACACCTGTTTTCTCAATGTGTCTAAAAATAGATATACGCGTTATTGCTATATGCATTACTAAGCTTTTGTACAACTTTTACTTTGGTATGATATTTCCCTGGTATTTACAATAGTTTTGCATGATACAATCATGATACATTAATAAACATCACAATCACAGTATGTCTTTATTGTCACATTAGATAATTTGTCTTGTTTTTGCATATGTGAGATAATTTCTGTCAAAACCAAACTGCTGGTCATATTTTTTCGTGGATACATTAATCGTTGCGAAATCAAGTAATCAGGATTCTGAATTCTAAAGGATGGGAATAATGCTATTTGTAAAATATTCCAAATAATGATGATGGCAGCGAAAACGTAAGAGCTATTATAACACCAAGTGCAATCGGGCTTCCCAAAATAGAAACAATGTCTAAAGATTAAAAAAAACTATTTGTATAACTCACGTGAAATTGAAAACGAAAACTTCAGTCTAATGCACAATCCTGCACAAGGGTTATAAACATATGTCTTCCTTTTATTTTCGTTTAAATACCCTTTAAATTCACATATATACATGCATATATGCGTATATTTTGGTTATCATACAAAGAGAGAAAGAGAGACCGAGACACACAAAGACTCACAGGCAGACAGTTTGGCAGACAGAGAGAGAGAGAGGGAGAGAGAGAGAGAGAGAGAGAGAGTGTGTGTGTGTGTGTGTGTGTGTGTGTGTGTTAAAGAGATAATACTGTGCTTCTTGTTTTCTCTTTTGAAGGAGTAAGCGATAGAAAAAAAAGATTAAACAGTTTGTTCGTAGACAACCGGAACATGTATCTGATTGTCCTCTGTATTGGCGTATGTCCGCTCTTCTGGATGGGATACGTTTACATACGCATGCTCAATTTCAAGTTCATAGACATTTGTGCATCCCTTTACTCACCAATAAGACAATAATTAAGCACATGGCTAGCAAAATGTGTCATATATCCAAGTTTGACTATATACACATACGCACATACGCACATACTAAAGATAGCAAGGGGCAAACTCAATTAAAGCGATATTCAATTCAGACGATATTTTTTTTTTGTATAATTTCACATCATGTGGTACATAAATTGATAGTGTCATGAATAGATTTGCAGATTTTTTTTTTTTTTGTGCGATCCTTGAGCAGCTACACCAGTAACCTGAAAAACCCAAGACATACATAGTGCATTACACTAAATAATGATGACACAGGAGGTTCAAATATACCAGTAATGTAGCAATGTCATTTCATTACGATACCGATGCTTTTAACAATGCCTCCGGTGACACTTCATGGCACAATAAAAAGTCGCACGCACATTTGTTGTTGTTGTTTTTTTTTTTTGTATGAGGACTGAAAATAAGTGAAATGGGTCAACATAGCCAATCTTGCGTTTTTACATTTTTTTTTTCTTTTAAGAGCAAGTCTTCTTCTACATTAGGGTAAAGTTTGGAATCATAAAACAGACGGGGAATTGTGTTTTAGCTTTTGTGTTTTGCTTTTGCTCCGGTGATTTTTTTTTTTTCAATTTTTACATTTTTTGTTTGTTTGTTTGGTTTGTTTGTTTTTGTGTTTTTGTTTTTGTTTTTGTTTTTGTTTTGTTTTTGTTTTTGTTTTTGTTTTTGTTTTTGTTTTTGTTTTTTTTTTTGGGGGGGGGTCATTCATCGCACAGATAGGACGGCCTGGTAAGGATTAAGCGCTTGAATAGACCCTATATACTTCAAGAACCTTTTTCTCAATTCACTTTCCAGACTGTGTGCTCTCTTTCCAATATTGTAGGGTAGGTTAGGAGAGTCCATTTGAATTGAGTTATACATCATTTTAAAGCGTAGAGTCTGATATTTCCAAATCTGCCCTTCAACTAAAAACCCATGTTTGGCGACGTTTTTGTTGGTTTTTGATGCAGGATCACACATGAGACTCCCTAGAACGTACCTGCAACGAAATTCCTATCACTGCAGATATGTTGACAATGCTCTGCATAAACCCTTACATAGGCCCTATATAGGTGCCTATGTTTATGCGACCCTGCATCACAAAACGAACCAAAAGTCGCCAGACATTACTTTTTAATTAAGAGCAGATTCTGAAAGTGCAGAAATTAAACGTTAAAATGACGTATAACTCAATTCAAATGGACTCATCTAACCTATTCTAATATCGGAAAGAAAGCACACACTCTGGAAAGTGTTAGTTGAGAAAGGAGGCTCTGAAGTACAAGGTCTACTCAAGTGCTAATCTTTACCAAGATGTGCTAGCTATGCGATGGATGGAATCAGGATCAGGATGTAAACCCCCGGAGCAACAACAATGAAGGGATTAGCAAGTTAAGCTGAAATTAAGCATGCTTTATTAACACATTCTTTACATGATTAATGCCAACTTTCAACGAGTAGCGTCTTTTTTTTTTCCAAAGTTAATGAGTTAAAAGTGAAGATTTATGATCAGGGTTTTTAAGCAATTAAAAGAGGACTCTGTGAAAAAACACCTACTCACACCATTCCATTCGAGAAAAACTGCTAAAAAAAATCTCCACAAGCTCCTTTTCGTTTAATGATCCCAAACTTTAGTATAATGTAGAAGAAGACTTGGTCTTTAGAAAATATGTAAAACTCAACATTGGCTCGGTTGATATATTTCACCTATTTTCAGTCTAAACATAAAATCAGTGCGTGCGACTTTTTGTTTGTTTTGTGATGCACGGTAACATAATATACACACTACCACGATGACACCTGTTTTCTCAATGTGTCTAAAAATAGATATACGCGTTATTGCTATATGCATTACTAAGCTTTTGTACAACTTTTACTTTGGTATGATATTTCCCTGGTATTTACAATAGTTTTGCATGATACAATCATGATACATTAATAAACATCACAATCACAGTATGTCTTTATTGTCACATTAGATAATTTGTCGTGTTTTTGCATATGTGAGATAATTTCTGTCAAAACCAAACTGCTGGTCATATTTTTTCGTGGATACATTAATCGTTGCGAAATCAAGTAATCAGGATTCTGAATTCTAAAGGATGGGAATAATGCTATTTGTAAAATATTCCAAATAATGATGATGGCAGCGAAAACGTAAGAGCTATTATAACACCAAGTGCAGTCGGGCTTCCCAAAATAGAAACAATTTCTAAAGATTAAAAAAAAAAAACTATTTGTATAACTCACGTGAAATTGAAAACGAAAACTTCAGTCTAATGCACAATCCTGCACAAGGGTTATAAACATATGTCTTCCTTTTATTTTCGTTTAAATACCCTTTAAATTCACATATATACATGCATATATGCGTATATTTTGGTTATCATACAAAGAGAGAAAGAGAGACCGAGACACACAAAGACTCACAGGCAGACAGTTTGGCAGACAGAGAGAGAGAGAGAGAGAGAGAGAGAGAGAGTGTGTGTGTGTGTGTGTGTGTGTGTGTTAAAGAGATAATACTGTGCTTCTTGTTTTCTCTTTTGAAGGAGTAAGCGATAGAAAAAAAAGATTAAACAGTTTGTTCGTAGACAACCGGAACATGTATCTGATTGTCCTCTGTATTGGCGTATGTCCGCTCTTCTGGATGGGATACGTTTACATACGCATGCTCAATTTCAAGTTCATAGACGTGATTTTCGGTGTGTGTATCATCAGCCATATTCATCTTGTCACATGTGTCCATGGTGAACTCAGTCTGTCTTAATGGAGTTGATGGGCGACGAAAGAGTTTCAGAGGCATATAACCCGCTGAACTGTTCGTATCAGGAGAACCCTGCAGAAAAGCAGAGCAAAGCAACTAAGACATCTCTCGTTTCATCTCTGGCTGTTTTAAAACTGATAATACGATGAACCATTGCAGCTAACATCACATTTCCCTTCCTTTCTGTATTTCTTATCTTATTACTCTCTTCTCTGGTGTGTGGAATACTATCGTGACTATGGTTAATATCGTCTATGCAATTTCATCTAAGGCGACCGTATATTAAGTAATTTTTCAAGTAAAACAAAATACTACTTCTTCCTATCTGAATCACAATCATCATGCAGAATTAAACCAAAGGCAACAGTGTCAGCTAGGTCCAGTTTCATTAAGACGTGGTAATAAAATGTAGGTACACTAAACTTGTGATACTGAGGTTGTTAGATAATATGATTAGCTATCTGGTATTAAAGAAACACAAACATTTTCTACACCGTGATAAGTTTGTAAGCGTACCATGATGACTCTTCCTTCTGCAATGGCAGGAGATGTTATGACACTGACCTCCCCCGATGTCTGTCGTTCTCGTTCACGGGACGGCACTTTGGCTGATATCGGGTTTGCAGAGGTGTCCATTAAAGACATAAATGGAAAAATATTGCATTAAAAATCAATAAGGGTACTCTGTTAGCCGCATGGATGATTAAAACATACCAACTGAGCAGGCAGCTGTATGTTTGGAAGATTTTATGTGTCAGAGAAACACAAATTTGGTATCCAGTGATGATTCCACGAAAAATCTTTCATTGCGATATTTCACATATTCTTTTATCTCAACCTTCGGTTTGATCATGTATTATGCGAGTCCTTTGCAATGACAATGTGGTTACAAAATTGCACTTTTGTCTTTGCGTACATAATATCATGAAAGTCACATTAAAGTTCCATCTGGCAAACATAGTGAAAAAGGCAGTTTTCTATTATTCATGAGGCTGTGCTTGGCAACCTCGGATACAAAATGTGAGTACACTTCAATTATGTTCGATACCCACAAGTCACATGGCCCACGAGTAATACAGCCCATGAGCTCAACACTAAGCAAATAAGGCCCATGAGTTACGCTGTAGACACGAAAACAAGGTCCACGAGTTCGACACACATTACATCACGGGGCTTAATGAACGCGTGTCGGTCTCGTGGGCTTTGTTTGCCTATATAGTGTCGAACCCGTTGGTCATGTTTGCCTAATGTCAAACTCATGGCCCTTATTCTCCTTGTGTCGGACACGCGGGCCTTGTTTGCCAACTTTCGGACTCATGAGCTATATCTTCCTACTTACTAACTGCCGAGCTCATAATGCTGTATGACTCGTGACCTGTGTGACTCAAAGACTTTTTTTTTCAATGTCAAATTCGAGGGCCGTATGACTAGTCTGTGGGTGTTGGTATCGCGGGGGACCTCCAAAATTGGACTAATAGCTCTTTCAGTCGTACCGACTTATAGTATATTCACATAATACTCATATATTCATATTCATAGATTGATATGAGTCAGTTCAGACGCAACCTGGCACGGTGTCAGGCTTAGAGCCCAGCACATTGCCCATGACCTCCCACCATCTTGCCCTGTGCTTTTCCTTGTTATTCAAGATTTTCGACACACGGTATTCTGCTTTCATCCTATTCCATCTGTGATACACTTTATCTCGTTTTCGTAACGGGAATCCCATTTCACGTGGGCATTCTGGAACTCGCCGAAAGAATGTTTAATTTCGGATTAATGAGCTGCATGCCGAAGCACCGCACGCCACTTCAGCGGCCGACTTATCCACGGCAAACACCTCTGTATAGTGTAAGGTAGTTCAACTTCACTGGTCTTCACGTTAGACCTCTGTCTTCTTTTTCACTTTCCGCCGACGATATAATTTTTTATTGTATCAACATGCCAACGATGTTGTATATGTGACCCTGCTTCACGAAACCATCAAAAAGTCGCCAGACATGGATTTTTAATTGAGGGCAGACTCTAAAGAAAAAAAAAAATAAGAAAAAAGGCTTTATGCTTTAGAATGATGTATAACTCAATTCAGGTGGAATTTCCTATTCAACCTATCTAGGTATTGGAAAGAAAGTATGCACTCTGGAAAAGTGTGTACTGAGAAAACGGGCTCTCAAGTATACAAGTAAGGACTATTCAATCGCTTAATCTTGCATGTACCAACCTGTGCTCTGTGCAATTAATGGGATACAAAAACAGGATGTAAAACTCCGTAGAAGCAAATAGATAAAGGGATTATCATATTAAATTGAAATTGAGTATGCTCTATCAACACATGCTATTCATGACTAATGCCAACTTTCAGAGCAGTAGCATCATCCTTTCCAAGGGTATTAGCGTTGAAAGTGAAGAGTGTCTATTCTTAAGGGTTTGAAATGAAAAGGGACCTCTAAGTCATACCTAGTGACACTATTCTACGAAAAAGTGTTCTAGACAAACTGCTAAAAACCGTGTTTTCTATTTGTTTTATGATCCGAACTTTCCAATAATGTAAAAGAACAGCTCTTTCAAAAAGATAAACAAATTAAAATTGTCTAGGTATACCCGTTCACCTATTTTGAATCATCACGCAAAATCAGAACGTCCGACGTTTTGTTAATTTTGTGGTACTTGGTCACTTAGAGCATTAGCCAAATATTGTATTTGAATTCGGTGTTGGTCCTGTGTAAATCTTCTTGTTAAATCTTGCCAAACGTAAACCGTAAATAGGAGTATAGGAGTAGTAATTTCACTGCATACTAAAAAAAAAAAGAAAACAAAAGAAATGCCTCACGTTCGCGGCAAACTATGCGGAAATACTAGTAGAGTAGAGGTCTGGCCCTAGGCGCTCGTTGCAAATAATTCCCGCCTATATGTACGACGTACGGATATGAGAGCTTTCAGACGCAAAAGGGAAAAAAACGTTTCTAAAAACATCGTATATGGAAAAGATGTGCTAAAATTCGGGCATTCAGACGAGAAAAAAAAAAACAAACAAAACGAACATATCCCTACGTCGTATACCCATACGAGAAATCTCTCCTTCAGAGTGTGTGTTTTCATTCAATTATCAAGGGCTTAGAAAGTACATTTGTATCCATAAGTACCTTCTATTGCCAAGCGGTCAAAACTGTCTTGCCTCCCCTTGATCATGATAGCGTCGGAAGGAAAAACTTTGAAGGCGTTTTTCGCGAAACCCTGATTTCCTCACCCACTTGACTGCTTGACATGCGCTAATAAAATCATCGATATCTCCGCAACCGAATAATTTTATGAGTCGTGCTATGTATGAAATTAAAGGAGAAGAGTAAGGAAATAATTTTCAGAAAATTGTCCTCCCCGACTTTCGGATCCTTTTGTTGTAGCGGATCACATATGGTTTTTGCTTCCCTTCCTGTACAACAACAACAATACTATGTCGGTACTAACCTTCAACCCGTCTTAACCCTAACTAGGCCGGGGGGGGGGGGGGGGGGACGTTCCGCGCGATGTATCGCAATCGCAAAAAGCTATCGCCGCAACGTTTCATGACTTTTTTCTTTCAAGTCTCCCGCATCTTTTGACACCAAATTTGCGACGCCCGGGCGCGCGGTTCTGAAGTTACGCATAAATATGTACATGCATGTCAGACCAAAAATTGAATAACATATTGTCTTGCTCGGAGCGATGTCGCGGACAAATTTCATCGAAAAAACAATGAAAAACATAAAGTCGGAAAAACAAAGAAATACATAAGAAATTCAAAAAAACAATAAAATACTTTAAAAAATTTTCTGATATCACATTTTTTTATTACATTTGCTAAGGACACTAAAAAGAATATTTACACAAAAGATGTGCCTGTTTTGAGCTTTTTTTGTGTGATTTATACCAAATGTGACCCTGCACCTCATAACAAACAAAAAGTCGCCAGACATGAATTTTTAGTTAAGACCATATTCTGAAAGAGCAGACTTTAAGCTTTAAAATGATGTATAACTCAAATCAAATATACTCTCCTAACCTATCTAAATATTGGAAAGAAAGCACAAACTCAGGAAACGTGTGAACTGAGAAAAGAGGCTTTGAAGTAGAGTGTCTATTCATACCAAACCGTGCTGGCTGTGCGATGAATGGGACAAAAAAAAAAAAAAAAAAGAGGAAGTAAGCCACCAGATTAACAACAATGAAGGGATTATCAGATTAAACCTGAAATTAAGCATGCCTCATTAACACATTCTCTCCATAATTAATGCCAACTTTCAAAGCAGTAGCACTATCCTTTCAAAAGTTATTAGAGTTGAAAGTGAAGAGTGTGGACAAGGTTTTTCAGAAATGAAAAAGGGATTCTAAAGACACACCTAATCACACTATTCTACCAAAATGTCCGAGATAAACTGCTAAAAAAAAACACACTCTCCTGCCTGTTTTACGATACCAAATTTTAGCATAATGTAAAAGAAGACCCGCTCTTTCAAAAAAAAAATGAAAAAGTCAAGTTCGGCTAGGTTGACCCATTTCACTTATTTTAAGTAATCACGCAAAATCAGTGTGTGCGACTTTATGTTCGTTTTGAGGTGCACGGTCACAAATAGTCTGATTTTATGCATCATCATGCACAAATTAGCATAATTTAGCATAAATGATGATTTTTTGAAAAATTAACTTTTTTGAAAAATTAATGGTATTTTAGATTACATCATAGGCAATATGTGTGCCAATTTTCGTCGCGATCGTGCGGTCGACGGCCGAGATCTGGAGGGGGGGGGGGGGGGGGGGGGTGGGATGCCCCCCCCCCCCCCCCGGCTCTATCAACTACCTAAATAGCCCGGCCTAGTTAGGGTTAAACGTCCTGAAGTTTCTATTTCCTTTAGCTAAAATTTGGCCGCCACAACAATAATGTGTAACTGTGCATGTTATGAACACGAGGTGGCGCTACACAATGCCGGGTTGAGGTGAGCCGAATCGAATACTTCTGGTTATCGTTAGCATGGTTTCGCATTCATTAGGGCTTAATATATACCGGGTGTCCCCAAAAAAGCGGAACAGTGGATTTTAAGTACCATGCGTTCTAAAAGTGATATTTTTTTTTGACATCATTAGACAGAACATCTTCCGCAGAAGACGATAATACCAAAATTATTAAATTTGGTTGAGTACGTCTTATTCTACGCCAATTTTTTTTAAAAATGCAGTCATTTTCAAATTTCACTGGATTTTTGCGAGCCGCGTGATGAGATAATAGTTTGGTTTCGACACGCATTATTTTTTCCTGGCTCGCGCCCAATGTGAAACCTGTAGCTTTTGTTGACATGGATCACCCACCGAGCTTACACAATATTCACCGTATGGATCGCGTGTAGCACCCAAATTATTGTATCATCAGTCGCAAAAATCCGGCGAAATATGAAAATGACTGCACTTTCAGAAATTGGCGTAGAATGAAAAGTACTGAACCAAATTTATTGATTTTTGGATTATTGTCTTCTGTGGAAGATAAAAAAAATATATCAGTTTTAGAACGCAAAGTACTGAAATTTCACCGTTCCGCTTTTTTTTTTGGGGACACCCTATTGTATATATATATACATATATATATATATATATATATATATATATATATTGTTATCTTTATTATTAATTGTTTATTATCGAGGGCTACTTTTTTCACTTTTAACACTACTCTTGATAAGGGATAGATGAAGGTCGAAAAGACAAAATGTCAGTTTTTAAATTTACCTCCCAGTCTAGCAACTGTTTCAAGGCAGGGATAGAAGGACTGAATTCCATCGGTATGCAAGCATCAAAATAACTTTTGCAGTGAGGAGGGGGACAGTCTGCAGTAGCCCCTCCTCATCTCCCTTTTTGTGGCTTAAAAGAAAAAAAAATGACGACAAATCTCATGTCCCCCAACGGGTTGCCTCGGAGATTATTTTCTTTGAAGCGGGGGCGTCACTGACCCTAGGCGCCCCCTTCCCCACTCTATAAAACATTCCCCGCCGCATATATGTGTACTGATTTAAATATATACTGTGTTTTTACCCTTTGACTTTCTCCTTTCACCAGAGACAATCAGTGCGATGATGAGTACCACCAGGAAGATGAAAGCAACACCTAAGGTTATGAGGGCAATTTTGTATTCTGTGCAGCTTCCTCTCTGGTAACCTGTCCGGAAAGGAAAACACGTGAAAAAGGAATGCCGGAGTATTTCGATTTTCCACAAAAACAAAAACAACAACAACAACAACAACAAAACAAGTGTACTTAAATGATCCTATCAAATCACAAAGAAACGATTGTAGTAGTCTGCCTTCTTTATTTTATTTCTGAAGAATATTTAAAAATCTGTTGGTGTTTTTTGTTGTTGTAAGGGGGCGATCCTTTTAACAAAATAGATGAAAACCTTATCCCTAGCGTCATAGATGTCTTCATTTGTTATTCCTGCATCCACCAAATGCACAAACACACAGAAATGTCAATTTGCTATCCTTGCAATTGCACCAAAAATACCCGAATATTTCGGTTTCCTCTCCCAGAAATAATGTAGCACAATTCCTCGCAGAAGAACTTTCATTTAAATGTAAAAGTTACCATGTCCACACGAACAATCCACAGATCGAAAGAAAGTGTTAAAGCTACTATATAGTTTCATGATGCTGGTTGACAAACAGCGCATTATTATCATTTCTTGTGTTTAACTACCATGCCTAGTTCCTTCTAAGACTCCATCCATGGCCATGGGAAGAAAAGAGATTATGACTTCAAAAAGATGTCTTAGGGAAAGGAATGGACAGGGCAAAATCATCAATTGTTTTTGGTGTTTGGGGATACCGTAGGCCTTCATCCCAAATTGAATTACGTAATAATGAGATCACTTTCCATTAATAACGTTATTTGCAAAAGAGAGGTAATGGGTTTTATTTCGCTATAATGTAATGATATTACACTGGAGTCAGAATTTCCTTTTCTCCATAACCTTTGTGTTTTAAAGGAAAAGCGTTTCCTTCATTTTTGAACTGGTCACGATTTAGGCATTTTTTTCCCCTCAGGGAGTTTTAAAAAAATGTATGAAAGTTAAATTATTTGCTTAAAGGGATCGATCGTATAGTTTTGGTTGAGACCTAATTTCAGGTTTCTAACATTTTTTGGCGAGATAATGAGAAACCTCTAATGAAATAGGAAAGAGCATGTAATTCTATGAGGAATTCAATGTTTATTTGATGAAAATTGGTTTTGAAATGGCTGAGATATCCAAAAAAGACAATTCTAATAAGGTGTGGGACCCACACTTTATTACGATCGCTTTATTTTACTTTGTTTTTGGATGTTTCAGTCATTCCAAACCCGATTTTTTTTCAAATAAACTTCAAAATTCCTCTTAAAATGGTATGTTCTGTACTATATCATAAGTGTTTTCTTGGTATCTCGCAAAAAGTTAAAAGTCAAATTCTTATCTCCACCAATACTGTATTATCCCTTTAACTCTGTTCTCAAAGGACGTTATCTACTTAAACACCTCCACTCAACCAACATCACTCCTAAATGTAACAGAAACGCAAAATGAAATATGAACGTTAAATATAATATTGTATTTTTATATATTCAAGTTCCATATTCCACATTTCATATTCAGGTTTCATTTTCCATTTGATTTCGGAGTAAAATATGTATAACACAACATTCAATTTTAGACATAATTTCACAAATGTATAAGGACATGTAATATAATGATGTGTAAATAATAGTATGAGGAACCTACTACAAAGCAATGCTTGATTGCAGCCGAACAGAATCTAACTCATTCCAGAAAGAAGGACCGGTAGAAGTAATATTGTCTTAAGGGCTAAAACTGTACGAACGGGGGAAAAGTGATATGATCCACTGTGTCTTATAGGGTAATTATGAATTTCACTGTTTTTAACAAACATTGAGGAAAATAAACTAGGAAGATCGCCAATGCTCAACTTATACATAAAAATTCCAACGTGATACAAATACAAATCAGAAACTTTTAGTAATTTACTGGAAACAAAAAAAAAAAAATCATTTCTATGATCAAAAAAATGTGCACGATTTATAATCCGCAAGGCCTTTTTTCTGAATATCGACCATAAATGCAATGCATCTTAAAGGGATGGTACAGTATTGGTGGAGATGAGAATTGGGCTTTTGACTTTTTGCGAGATACCAAGAAAACACTTTTGATATAGTACAGAGCATACCATTGTAAGAGGAATTCAAAGTTTATTTGCTGAAAATCGCTTTTGCAATGACTGAAACATCCAAAAACAAAGTAAGACAAAGCGATTATAATAAATTTTGGGTCCCAAACTAAGTAGAATCGCTTTTTTGGGGGGGATATCTCAGCCATTTCAAACCAATTTTCATCAAATAAATGTTGAATTCCTCACAGAATTACGTGCTCTTTCATATTTCATTCGAGGTTTCTCATTATCTTACCAAAAAATGTTAGAAACCTGAAATTAGGTCTCAACCAATACTATACGATCCCTTTAACCTAAATGTAATACCAAAATGTGACCCTTCACGTCAAAAGCAGCCACAAGTCAGAATGCTCAAATTTTAACAAGATAATTATGTAGTTTGTCCAGTCTTTAAGCTTAATTATTTTGAAGTACAGTTCATTAAAAGAAGCGCTGTACATTCGGATATATCTCAATTCGATTGTGGTGAACATAGGACTTTTGTGACAATAAACACGGAGAAAATCGCCGTTTAGTCTTTTTCCTGTTGCGATATTGTCCGCCATACGGGACGGAAAATATTGCGTACATTAAAATCCTAAGGACCGACAAGTTTTGTTGAACCATTACTATCTATGAAAATTCACAAAGTGCATCACAGGATTATACATCACTTTATTCTCATGAAAATTTCAGAAAGATTGAAGCAAGATTTTTGTTTCAATTAGCACTAGAATTAAGGGGATTCTCAAGCGGCTTATGGCACATGCTACTTTGATTGTACAACGCGGGGTACAACAGAGGCTGCGTTCGTTTGAAAAACTCAAAAGCGACGCCATTCAGAATAATTGGCGAAGCGAGAAGGGCTTACCTGTCAGAAAACAATTAGGACCAAACCGATAGATTAGGTTCGGTCAGCCTACAGGGCACACCCTGTCTACTGTTTACTTCAACTACGCTGAAGTCGTCTCTTCATAAAATAATAACGCTCCATAGTTTACGATCGATCATGCTTTGTAACTTGCACTTGGGCAATGAACGACATCAGTAAAATACGCCATCACTACCCAATTAGCTTCGAACAATTGTATAGTGTCGGGGCGATCGTTAATGGCCCGTTAACGATCGCCCCGTCTCTGTACAGGCATGATAACCTGGAAACATTGAACTGCACATAACTTGAATATGAGACCATTCTGACACAAATATTTTTTCACGCAACAGTAGATATATAATATGTGACCCTGCACCTTAAAACAAACAAAAGGTCGCCAGACAAGACCAGACTTTAAGCTTTAAAATGATGTATAACTCAAATCAAATGGACTCTCCTAACCTGTCTAAATATTGGAAAGAAAGCACAAACTCAGGAAAAGTGTGAACTGAGAAGAGAGGCTCTGAAGTAGTGTCTATTCAAGCGCTTAATCTTTACCAAATCGTGCTGGCTGTGCGAAGAATGGGACAAAAAAAGGAAGCAAACCACCAGAGTAACAACAATGGAGGGATTATCAGATTAAACTGAAATTAAGCATGCCTCATTAACACATTCTGTTCATAATAAATGCCAAATTTCAAAGCAGTAGCACTATCCTTTCAAAAGTTATTAGAGTTGATCGTGAAGAGTGTGGACAAGGATTTTCAGAAATGAAAAAGGGATTCTAAAGACACACCTAATCACACTATTCTACTAAAAATGTTTGAGATAAACTGCTAAAAAAAAACACACTTTTCTGCCCGTTTTATGATACCAAATTTTAGCATAATGTAAAAGAAGACCTGCTCTTTCAGAAAATATGAGAAAGTCAAGTTCGGCAAGGTTGACCCATTTCACTTATTTTCAGTCCTCACGCAAAATCAGTGTGTGCGACTTTATGTTCGTTTTGAGGTGCACGGTCACATATACTCTTAAATGAATCCCACAAGGATTAGAACAATCATCCCCCAGCATTTTCACTGATTCCCACTGATAAGTTACTAGCCATCCCCTTCAAGGGCCAGCCAGGCAGTAATAATTTTTATGTAAAATATTTTCAAGATTGTTTATCCAGAAAATAATTTTCTTCAGCAATTTAAGCTTCTCTGCAAATAGGGTGCTGAATTCTGCTTCCTGTTGAATACCTGTGCCCTCAATAAATGTGCTACCTTTAAAAAATCGAAGTGACCTAGTCCAGCTAGATCTACTTTTAGCAGTACAAACTCTTGTCGCCAAGCATGTTGTAATTGTATACAACTGCACATACTCCATATTTGTTTTAAACTTTGATTTTTCTAAAATTCCTCATAAAATACATACAGTGTTATAATTTCCTTTGATTTCATAATGAATTTATTTGTAGAATACTCCATAATGAAGGAAAGTTAAAACTTTTGCTTTACAGGAGTTATTGGTGTGACAATAGGTGGTGTCGGGGGTAGACAAAACATGTGTCGGACGTACGTTCAAAGAGTACATCCGACACCACATTTTTAACAAACCATACAAGTGACCTTTGATGATGGTTACATTGCCTGTGACAAATACTTTGCATTCTAAGTGATGTGTTTTATCTCACTTCAGATTAATGTGTATATCTAAAATGTTTTGTTTACGTTCTAAACTTACCGTCAATATTACATCTAGGGTTAAAGTGTGCTACATTTAGGGTCGATATTTTCAAAATAAAACAAGCTTTATCATGAGTGATTTAATTCAAATCTGTTCAATCATGATATTTGTCACAGTTTCTTAATGAAATTATGTCTGAGTCTAATTCCTCAAGCAGACCTACAAGAATCACTAATATCTTATCTACTTTAATTGATGATATATTTGTCAGCAATTCATTTTCTGATATATCACCTGGTACTGTAGTTTCGGATATTTCTGATCATTTTCTTGTGTATGCATTTGTTGTTGAAGACATTCACACCTTGACAAACAGTGCACAATAATTCTGGTTTTCGTGTTTTATGTCAGAGTCAAGCATTAATAGACTTAGAGAAAATTTGAAACTCGTTTATTGGTTGGTTGTTTATAGTCAAAATAACGAAAAATTATCATTTTATTTTTTTGTATGTAAATAACTCAGCTTAACATTGTTATGCCACGCCGCAAATTATCCAGTTCAAATCATAAAAAAGTACCCGTCAGCCATGGATTACAAAATTACTTTTGAAGTCCATTAATAAATATTGTAAGTACCCACTGTTATTGATAAGTCCCGATATACTCAGCATCTTATAAACAAACAAAATTCCTCATTACCTTAAGCTAAACGGATTTATTTTATGAATCAATTCGACAAATGGAAATTCCATGTCAAGGGTACATGGAATCAAGCGTTGAAATGTAATGATGCTAATAATTCTCCTAGTTACATTCAAGAGGATGATCCTCGTATTGATTGCCTATAAAATCCCTGAAGGAGACAGGAATTTACCTTTTTTTCTAGGTTATAGGAATATGGAATTTTTATTTCTTTTTGGACCGATTGTTGAAGATGAAATAATAAAGCTTTAAACAGGATTTTAATAAAGCTGAACAAAACGTTCAGGATATGATGGAAAACAAATATTACCCTGAATCACAAAACCAACAAAAAGTTGTGGTAATGGATTTTTGGTATCTACGCGGTATCTACGTGAAATTCAGCATGCGTTATAAACACATTCTGTCCGTGATAAATGCCAACGTTCAAAGCAGTATCACCATCCTTTCAAAAGTTATTAGACTTAAAAGTGAAGAGTGTACAAAGGATTTCAAGAAAAGAAAATGGGCCTCTAAGACACGCCTGATCATTCTACTCTTTCTCAAAATAAAAAGTTGTGGAAAAGTTGCTGAAAACACTCTTTTCCATTTATGTTATAATCCTAAATTAAAGAATGATATATAGGGGAAGAATAGCTCTTTTAGAATGAATGAAAAACTCAAGATTAACTCAGCTGATCCATTTCATCTTTTTGAGTCCTTACGTAAAATCAAGGGGTGCGACTTTTTCTAGATCTGTGATACACGGTCACAAATGTTCTTGTTAAAAATGTGATTTATGAAATAATCTCGCCTCTTACTTTTATCTTAAACCAGTCTTATCTAGTGGCAAAGTACCTGAAGAATGAAAGTTGCCAGAGTTGTTCTTATTTTCAAAAAGGGCGAAAAAAACTCTTTTTGTTATTATCGTCCCATTTCTCTTTTAACTTCCTTTTCTAAGATACTTGAAAGACTTGTGTATAAACTATACCTTCGGTTTTCTTCTTCAGGCAAAAATATTTACGGATTCTCAGTTTTTGGAAAAACAAAATTAACTCACGCATTTATACTTGCGTTTATGATAAAATATCTCATACTATACATGATATTTCTTTTATTTTTGATTTCTCAAAGGCATTTGATACAGTAAATCATGATATTTTACCTTATAAGTTAGATCATTACGGAATTCGAGGAAGGGCGCTAGAATTGTTCACTGACTATTTAACAAACAAAAAAAAAATCTTTAAGTATCCATGGCCATGACTCCCAATCTAATTGATTTCTTTTTGTGTTCCACAAGGTTCCCTGTTAGGCCCACTTCTCTTAAGTTTTTTAATAACGATATTCAAAACTCATCTAAGAATTGTTTCTTTTGTTTGTTTGTTTTCTTCTCTTCAAAATCACGTTACGCTTTTAAATATGATAAATGCAGAACTTGTGTCTGTTCAGTCATGGATTTATGCAGACAAGTTTTCCTTACACATTGCCAAACTCATATTTTTGTTTTAGTTATTCCCCACCTGTGTTTCCTATCTCTGTAAAGATAAGCAACATTGATCTGTCACAGGTCACTAGTACAAAATTTGGGGGTCCTTATATCGATAGTGATCTATCTTGGAGAACCCATGTTAACTACAGTATGTGAGCAGCATTATTGCTGGAAACACAGGTGTTCTCAACAATTTAAAATATTGTTTAACATGTAATATCATACGCAGTATATATTCTACTTTGATCTCGCCTTATCTTAGTAATGGGATCCTTGATTGGGGAAATGTTTTAAGAAATCTGATTGATTCGTTATTCACTGTGTAAAAACGCGCAATCAGAATTGTAAATCATAGTAGATATTTATCTCACACGAATGAACTTTTTATGAGTAACAAAATCTTGAAAATAACTAGGTTATTTCATTACAACGCTGGCCTGTTTATGTTTCGATTTTCAACTGATCAATCAACAGATGTATTTTCCCAAATGTTTACAAGAAATTACATAGTTTATGACATCCAATCCGTCAGAGTGATGCATATCACCTTCCACGTACCTGAACAATTTTCGCGATTAAGCCATTATCTATACCTCCACACTCACTTGAATCATCAAAACCTCAGTCGTTGTTTTCCCAATGTCCTTACTTGTAGTAGGTATTGTAATTGATATTGCTGCATCATGTGGCCTCTCTGTGTTTTATTTTACTAATAGTAACATTTATCTGTTTGTTTTTTTTTTTCTTTTTTTTTAATTGGTTCCCCTGTCATAGTATTGTCTAAAAAAAAAAATCTGTATTTCATGATTTCCCTAATCTGATTTATTACGGGAACTGCCGCTGCACAAGCTTCTATGGCGGGCGAGGGGAGTCAAAATTAGTACAACTATGCAACTATACAGCCATGGAATGGATGTCAGGTTTTAGCCAATCAGAACGCAAGAAACCGTACAACTATGCAACTGTGCAACTATGCAACTGTGCAACTGTACAGCCCTAGAATGCCTGTATGGTTGTCACTCGCACGGGCCGAAGTGCCATTAACCGAACAACCACACGTCCCTGCATCCCATTACGGAACGCCTGTCGGGCTTTAGCCAATCAGGACGTGAAAAACCCGACAGACACACATAAATACATGCGTGTAGGAACGGCTGTAGGGTTTTAGCCAATCTGGACGCGAAAAACCCAACAGACATACATGCATGGGTGTGGGAATGGCTGTAGGGTTTTAGGACACCAGAATGCAATAAACTCGACAGGTAGGACCTATACACACATGTATAGTTTCATTCTCTCGAAGCACCTCCCTGAGTATACGTCCACACCTGCCTTAGGAGGGCAGGTCATGAATCCTTGATGTGGAAAGGAATGGAGACCATTGCACCAACGGTATAATAAATCTGTCAGGGGATTTCAGTGGTTAGCAG
Source organism: Diadema setosum (assembly GCF_964275005.1). NCBI lineage: Eukaryota > Metazoa > Echinodermata > Echinoidea > Diadematoida > Diadematidae > Diadema > Diadema setosum. The sequence continues at coordinate 368,850 of NW_027307659.1, read as the reverse complement.
AGTCCCAAGGCTAATTACGTGCAGAGGGAAAGGCTGAATGGTTAAAACCCAACAGCCGTCCCTCACTAATGCATGTGTGTATGTCTGTCGAATTTATTGTATTCTGGGGTGCTAACACCCTACAGTCTTTCCCACACCCATGCATGTATGTCCGGGTTTTTCGCGTCTTGATTGGCTAAAACACTACACCCGTTCCTACACTCATGTATTTATGTATGTTTGTCGAGTTTTTCACGTCTTGATTGGCTAAAACCCGACAGGCGTTCCGTAATGCATGTAGGGATGCATGGTTGTTCGGTTAATGGCACTTTGGCCCGTGCGAGTGACAACCATACAGGCATTCTAGGGCTGTACAGTTGCACAGTTGCACAGTTGCATAGTTGCACAGTTGCATAGTTGTACGGTTTCTTGCGTTCTGATTGGTTAAAACCTGACATCCATTCCATGGATGTATAGTTGTATGGTTGTGTTGAATTTCGTCACTCCAGGCCCGTCAAGCTTTTAGGCAGGCCCAATCATATTTCTCGCATTATGACTATAGCTCAATAATACTTTGATATATGCGAACCTTTGTTTTTATACCGAGACAAACTGCTGTATATTCCGGTTAACTTTCATCTAATCTATGTCTCGTACAATTTTCATATGATATAATTATATATGATAACACACACATACATACACACACACATATACACACACACACACACACATATATATATATATGTGTGTGTGTGTGTGTGTTTTATTTGAGACAAATTTGATAACCAACTAAACTTGGAAAAATCGAATTGATATTAAATGCAGGTTTGACATTCCATTTACGGTTAAAATATATTACAGTTGTGTCCCTGCATCAAAAAACAAACAAACAAACAAATATACAAACAAAAAAGTCAGCAGACATGACTTTTTAGTTAAGAACAGATTTTTAAAGAGCAAACTTTAAGCTTTAGAATGATGTATAACTCAATTCAAATGGAGTCTCCAAACTATAGGAAAGAAAGCACACACTCAGGAAAAGTGTTAACTGAGAAAAGAGGCTTTAAAGAACAGGGTCTAATCTAGCGCTTAATCTTTATCAAACCATTCTAGGTCAGTAATGAATGGGACAAAAAAAAAAGGATGTTAACCACAGGAGCAAAAACAGTGAAGGAATTACCATATTGAATTAAAATTATCGACACATGTTACCCATGTTTAATGCTAACTTTCAAAGTAGTAGCAGCATTATCCTTTTTACAGTTACTAGAATTGAAGGTGAAGAGTGTGTACAGGGTTTTTAAGAAATGAAAAGGGGATTCTGATGACACACCTAATCATACTATTCTGAAAAAAAAAAAGCGTTCGAGAAAAACGGCTAAAAACAAAATTTTCTTTTCGTTTTTTGATCCCTAACTTAACATAATGTAGAAGATTTGTTCTTTCTGAATATACTATTTATATATATATATATATATATATGTATATATGTATATATATAAATATATATATATATACATATATATATATATAAATATATATATATATATATATATATATATATATATGTATATATATAGGTTAAATTGACCCATTTTTCCTATTTTCAAACATCAACAAAAAATCAAGGGGTGCGACTTTTTGTTGGTTTTGTGATGCAGAGTCACATTAGGGTTGTTTCCGGTTATTCATTTTAGGATTGTCTTAATTTTTACATTTAAAAATTAGCGTTAAACTGTATGACATTTAGGGCATTACATTGACGGCTGATATTACATTTGGATTAGTCATGACATATAGATGTGATACAACATTAACGTGACATGTTATATTGAATCCTTAAAATAAATCATTGAAGTTTTCTTCTTCATCATTTTTTTTTTCATGACTCACCATCGCCAGCAATAATTGATGTTAGTGTCACTAAAGTTGTAGCCTCTTCTGGATGGAATAGGAAAGGGGACAGGGCGAGAAAAAAAAAAAAACACGGTGAGCTCGCATCCGACTTATTTCGATCGATGTTTTAAATTTATTCCTTCCCTTTAAAGGCGGACAACCCTTATTAATGCTTTCTGTGGGTATGCACATTTCGTACTCATATGATATGGTCTAAATATATATATATATATATATATATATATATGCAATTTATAACTCCCCTAATCTGATTTATCATAGGACCTCCGGCTGTACAAGCTTGCTTTTACGCAGACCCCCAAATATTTCTTGCATTATGACCATAGCTCAACTCTGATGTATACAGAACTTTATGTTTAAAACGAGACCAAGCGTTGTATTACATTCCAGTGAAGTTCTATCTAGTTTATGTCTCGTACAATTTTCGAATGATAATAATATGTTTGCCTGTTTTGTGATATTTGTGAAGAATACGAAAATAGATTAAAATTGATAGAAAATGAATCGATATTACATTCAGGTTTAAAATGTATCTCATCAGTAACCCTGCATCACAAACGAACAAAAAGTCGCCAGACATGGCTTTTAGAAAAAAAAAAAGATTCAAAAAGGAAACTTTAAGCTTGAAGATGATGTATAACACAATTCAAATGGACTGTCTTAACCTATCTAAATGTTGGAAAGAAAGTACACACTCAGGAAAGGTGTTAACTGGGAAAAGAGGCTCTGAAGTTCAATATCTATTCTTGCGCTTAATCTTTACCAAACCGTGCTAGCTGAGCGATGAATAGGACAAAAATCAGGAAGTAAACCCCGGAGCAAGAACAAGGAAGTGATTATCAGATTAAGCTGAAATTGAGCGTGTTTTATTGTTAACATTCTGTCCATGATTAATGCTTGCTTTCAAGGGAGTAGCATAATCCTTTCTAAAGTTATTAGAGTTGAGATTAAAGTGTGTGTGTACAAGGTTTTTTAAGAGATGAAAAAGGGCCTCTAAAAGACAAACCTTATCACACTATTCTGGAAAAAAAAGGTGTTCGAGAAAAAAACTGCTAAAACACAGTTTTCCTGTTCGTTTTATGATCCCAAACTCTAGGAAAATGTAGAAGAAGACTATTCTTTCTGAATAAAACCCTCATGTTTGGCTAGGTTGACCCGCTTTACCTATTTCAAACCTCACATAAAATTAAGGGGTGCAACTTTTTGTAGGTTTTGTGATGCAGAGTCACATTTAGGGTTGTTTCCGTTTATTCATTTGAGGGTTGACTTAATCATAACATTTAAAAATATGACACTTAGGGTCGATAAATTACAGTGAGAATTAAAATGTATTACATTTAAGGTTGATATTACATTTAGCAATGTCATTACATTTAGGAGTGATACAACATTAACGTGACATGTTATATTGAATCCTTAAAATAAATCATTGAAGTTTTCTTCTTCATCATTTTTTTTTTTCATGACTCACCATCGCCAGCAATAATTGATGGAAGTGTCACTAAAGTTGTAGCCTCTTCTGGATGGAATAGGAAAGGGGACAGAGAGAGAAAAAAAAAAAAACACGGTGAGCTCGCATCCGACTTATTTCGATCGATGTTTTAAATTTATTCATTCCCTTTAAAGGCGGACAACCCTTATTAATGCTTTCTGTGGGTATACACATTTCGTACTCATATGATATGGTCTAAATATATGCAATTTATAACTCCCCTAATCTGGTTTATCATAGGACCTCCGGCTGTACAAGCTTTCTTTTACGCAGGCCTAAAAATATTTCTTGCATTATGACCATAGCTCAACTCTGATGTATAGAGAACTTTGTGTTTAAAACGAGACCAAGCGTTGTATTCCATTCCGGTGAAGTTCTATCTAGTTTATTTTATGTACAATTTTCGAATGATATAATAATATGTGCGCCATTTTTGTGATATTTGTGAAGAATACGAAAATAAATTAAACTTTAAAAAAAAATTAATTGATGTTACATTCAGGTTTAAAATGTATCTCATCAGTAACCCTGCATCACAAACGAACAAAAAGTCGCCAGACATGGCTTTTAGAAAAAAAAATTCAAAAAGGAAATTCAAGCTTTAAAATGATGTATAACACAATTCAAATGGACTATCTTAACCTATCTGAATGTTGGAAGGAAAGTACACACTCAGGAAAAGTGTTAACTGAGAAAAGAGGCTCTGAAGTGCAATGTCTATTCCTATATCCAGGATAATTCTAAAAGAGCATGAAGACAAGTCACCTTTGATTTATTTGTTATTTTTGTATGACTCACCATCGCCAGCACTTATTGATGTAAGTGTCACAAAAGTTGTTGCCTCTTCGATGGAATAGGTAAGGGGAGAGAGAAAAAAAGGTGAGTTCGCATCCGACTTATTTCGTCTCGATTTCGAATTTGACCAGTTATTACATATAATTACTGTGTCATCACCATGTATATTGTTGTGTTTTGCACATTGTTTACAAGGTGAAAGAACTTGTTTGATTTCTGTTATAATGTCCATAAATGAGAAGTATGGAAATAAAATGAATTGAATTGAATTGAATTGAATTTCGAGCGATGCTTTAAATTCATTTCATTCCCCTCAAAGGCGAAAAAAAAGAACATTATTAATGCTTTCTGTTGGTATACACTTTTCGCCTCACAGAAACCACACACAGTTAGTTGTGTTTTATTCATATAGAAAGGAATGCATGTCAAAGTAGTTTTGTTTTCTTTTCTTTTGCTTTGTTTTGTTTTTTGACAGTCAATGTTGCCTGGCCCGGAATAGAATTACACGATCTGGTTATATATATATATATATATATATATATATATATTAAAGAATGATGATAATCGCTCTTGGTAATATCTTTGATTTATATGTGTTGATGTGTGTAAACGGAATAGCCTAAAGCTCGCGAGAGCAAGCCCGAACAACGGCACAAACTGACAATCACCTGACGTAAACCCATAGGCCCGAATTCACGAAGATGGTTCAAATGAAACCATCGTTTAAACCATGAACAAAACCATGGAGCGCCAAGTGTCACATGGAACATTTCGTTACGAAAGCAGTCATTTCGTCGATGAAATGATCTTTTTAACGAAATGACAACATTCAATGACAACATTCAATAACAAGCGTTGGATCTACAATTTCATTGTCTTACAAAGATTTAACAACAATATAAAATTGAATATCTGTTCCTGTGATCGACTCACTATTGCCGTATGTAATTGGGCTGTCAGGAATTAATTTCTATCATTACTAATAGTGACTTTAAGAGTAAAAAGGGTCTTCGTTTCTTACTATCTTTTATTTTTGTGATTGTTGATTATGAAGCGCCAGATCCTACTTTTCAACGTATGTCGGGAATTGTTTATTTTGATTTTGCTGTGCATTTCTGAGTCATATATTTCATATTTTACATTTCTATTTCAAATAAATGTTGACGGTGCATAAACAGAAGAAATAGTCAAAGAGGAATTAGTAGGTATTCAGCATACATGCATATTTTTCAGTTTGAATCATCAAACATTCGGTTTAGTTTTTCAATGATCTTTTTTTTCATATTAGTTATTACACTTATATCAATAACATGCTGTTTTTAGACTTACTTCATGCATGCCGGATTGTTCGGTTTAAACGTGAAGTAAAAATACCAATAGTTTTATACAAGGTAAACATTACTGGTCCGTAACAACAGTTGATGGTGTGCATGTATTCGATGTTGTTCCTATGGCATTATCAAAGGATATCAAAAGTCAGCTTAATTCTGCCAGAGTTACCTGCGGTGGGCATTAACCAGCATAGTAATTTTCTGTCAGATGAGAACGCTGATTTTAGCGCATTATGTCGTTCAATATGTTGCAAAAGTGTTATCTCGAATGCCTGTTTCTACACAGGGAACATACCATATCATACAAACAATAAAAGTAAAAAGAGTAACTCTTTCAAGGCAAGACGTTCATAAATCGATTTTATGACCAATATTAATAGTCGATTAATATGTAACTTTCAAAAAGTGCGCAGAGATCGTATGAAATACTCACGGATTGTTTCGATTTTTTTTTTTATTTCAGTAAGTAATAAGCAAGGATGTCAATATATATATATATATGAAGAGTTTGTTTGCAAAAACCGATAAGTCCATATTTGCCAAATGAAGATATTTGCGATTAAAGGTCAAGAAAAATAAAGAGGATAATAGGAAATATTTTGCTTCTTTTGAGCATAACTTCAAAAAAGTACCTTACATGTAGTGACCAATATATCATTTAAAAGGTACTATTTTGTACTTTGTGACAGAGACCGTACTTCAAAATCTTCAAAAATGGACTTATCGGTTTTTGCGAACAAACTCTTCATGTGTGTGTGTGTGTGTGTGTGTGTGTGCGCAGATGTTTAGTCATACGCATTTGTAAGTGCTTATGTGTATGCTTGTTTGTGATTGTATGTATGTATGTTATATTATGTAAGATTGACGTATTCTATTACACTCCCATTCAATAGTGTATTTATTTTCTGCCGTCTCTGCCTCTACCATTGTCGTTATTATTTTCACTATTTCCTCGATCATCATTATTTTTTGTATAATAAATGATATCGATGTTTTGTATTTTGTCTGATTTTTCCTTAGTCTTGATAAAGGGCAGAGCCCGAAAGCTCGAAGTAAAGTCGAATTGTGAGGATTCAAAAGCAACGTCTACCGCCTCTTCTTGGGTCAGAATTTTGAACGCTGTACAATTGAGCCAAAACAACGCAAAATTTAAAAAGTAAGAAATTCTCCAAATCATTTATCTTACCTGAAAGAGTATAATTCAAGCTTTAATATGAACCCAATTATACTAGGATTTTGCCAGAGGAACACGTTTTTATTCACCGCGGAAGTTTACCATGTCCAGAGCAGCGAACGTCCGTGAGGAATAGTACTGCACATACATTTGAATACCATTTAACATAGCTTGCAACGATCTGATTCAGTTCAAAATCGTAACGAAATATCTTAAGGGACATTTGTATGTGTTGGCAGAATATTAAGCTTGTATTCTTAACCTGTACGTAATGGTAGACAACTGATGATTTAACCAAATTCGTCATTTCTGTTGAAATATTACTGTTCCGCTAAACACTTTCTCCAATTTACGCCCATTTTACAGAAACTCAATATTCCGACCTCTTATTTCACTATCCCATACTTTAATCCTTACTCCCAAATAATAAGATACCTTTTAAAGATGTATCTCATCTAGGCAGTCTCTATAAACCAACAAACATAGCATAGTTTTCATCACGGAGGTTGGCATATACCTCACGGACGTTCGGAACAAACAAGATATTGAACAATGCAGTTCTCTTGAATTGGAAACGCATTCTATTCACAACAAACAACAATTCCATGTCCAGAACAAACTCCTCTGCAAAATGCTAAATAATTATTACCAATTTTCAGTTACTAAAGCTTGTTTATCTTTCCATGCTGAGGAATCAAAGAAAACGCTTTTTTTTTCATCTCTCGTAAATGAACGTACAAACATACGTGTAATCTCAGTGACGTAGTCCATCCTTGAGAACGAATATATTTATCAAAATTTCGTAATCACGAAGTAAAGATTCAGGTCGTAAATTTGTTATTTAAAGTCTACAATGCAAAATTTGCTTATAACGAACGTCGTCACAGCTAAATATGACAAGAGCTGACATAGAAAAACAGAAGAAATGTGCTCCGTTATCGAAATACGAAGTTTAGCTGGGGAGGGCAAACGAATACGTTTCAATGTGTCTAGGAAGAAATCCCTCTGCGTGTGCTCCTTGTGTTACACACTGTTAGCGAGGAGAATTTGTGTTATTATATTAGTCAGAATAAGGTTCGATACTCCAAAGTTTCGTCATAACAAGACACAGTAAGTTCATAACTTGGATGGATGTTTGTGACTTCGATATTATATAATATAGTTCGTTATAACAAACATTTTGTAGCACGTCATTTCGGAGGCTCGTTATTCATACGGTTTGTCAATCCGAAAATTGATTAAGGTTCGTATAATCATGAAGCTTTTTTATTCAGTAAATGATAGGAATCTCCGAAGGTTAATCGAAAGGTTTGTTAATAGGAACATGAAAAATCAGGATCGTTTATCCAAATGTTTAGAAACAAATTAACAACCAAATCCTCAAAATTCTAAAACCTCATAATAATCGCTTTCACCTAAACGAATATCAGGAGATTCCACTTTTAGAAGAACGGACCTTAATAATAGTGAACCTTACTATTTGATTTTCGGATTAGCAAACTTTCGGAATAAGAAAATATTTAATAAGAAGCCTCCTGAATTAACTACGAACCTTTTTTTTCTTTTCTTTTTCGGAATAACAAACTTTTGGACATTCGGAGTAACGAATCTTCGGAAGAGCGAATGTATGAAAGTGCGACCCTAAAACTATTACTAAATCATAAGTTTTTTAACATGTGTTTTCAAAGTAAGCACAAAAGCACAAACAACTTGATGATCTCTCTGTCTCTTAAATGTAAAATAAAAAGAAAAACACATCGTGTACAGAATTGCAAATTGACATTGCTTTTCATTGATGAGTATAAAAAACAGCATGTCATGATAAACGGAGGATTTGCGTGTTTTCATCAGACAGTAATTGTATACTGCATTATTTTTGTTCGCTTTTGACGACATTTCGATGAATAAAAAATAAACACAAAAAAAAAAGCTCCTCCAGAGAAACTCGGTATAACGGGAGTGCACTGGCAATTCTTTTCTCTGTGTGTTGGAGCTTGATCCCTTCTCTGTTTCTTCTCATTTTCATTCAGCTGCTTCCACGTCCTTTTGAAACTTTTACGATTCTTCTTGACACATGCCCATTACAGACTTCTTCCGTTATTTCATCCTTTTAGTTTCAATATATTCTGAATGTGACTGCATAGCACTTTTCGGATTTGTTTTTTTTTTTCTGTTTGGTAGCAGCATGTTCAGGCTACTTAGGGAATGAGAGGAAAATCGTTGTGAAGAGAAAAATAAGAATGTATTAAAGGGGATGGCTAGTAACTGATCAGTGGGAATCAGTGGGAATGCTGGAGGATAATTGTTCCAATCCTTGTGGAAATCATTTAAGAGTACATCTATTGCTGTATGAAAATTATTTGTTTCAGAATGGTCTCATATTCAAGTAATGTGCAGTTTAATGTTTCCAGGTTAAAGCGTGCCTGGTCAGTGACGGGGCATTAATTTGCACATTATTTGAATATGAGACCGTTCTGAAGCAAATAATTTTCACACAACAGTAGATATAATAATGTACTCTTCAATGAATCCCACAAGGATTGGAACAATCATCCCTCAGTATTCCCACTGATTCCCGCTGATCGGTTAATAGCCATCCCCTTTAAGGCATAAATATTATGACAATTACAGCGAACGTCCGTGATGGAGACCAAACCTGGATGTGTTCTGTTTGAGATGGCAGCTACCCTACTCAAAAGATATACACGGGGAGCATCTGTCACTAAAAAGTGGCACTGTTCCTCTATCTCCTACTATGTAATCCATGGACTTATGTTACCAACGAACATCCGTGAGCAAAACGTTTTCCTTTTGTTATTACAGGTAAAATGAATGCTGAACGTTATTCACTTTTGGGTATCAGAGACGCAGTGACTTGGTAATATTTTCAAGTAACATTAACTTAATGTACAGTGATATATTTGTAATTATCAGAAATTTCCTTTCTCGGACCGAACGTCCGTAACTTTCAGAACCTATAACTGTGCAAATTGTCTCCAAAACCTCATCAGAAAGAAATTTAAATGCACAGAAATTACAGATTACGGTAAATTCCATTTTTCCTATACCTTGGTTTTCAGTATTTAGCTGTTTTTATGTAATTAGAGGGAATACAAGCGTTAAATTGCGAGTAAATTTTGAGCTGTTTGTTCATCATGATCACATACCGCCTTAAAAATCCTGAAACTACTGCTCTAAGCTCATTGTTTACTTTGTAAAACTTTGTCGCTATTGGAGCCAAAAGTTTTAAAAAATAAAGGACACTTTCGAGACAAGTTATCCCTATCTGTCGAATTGCATACGTCACGGACGTTCGCTGGAATTGTCTCGGACGTTAGTTCTACTACTAGGGTCATGTTCCAGGACGGGTAACTAATCTACAGAGACTACGTGGCCTTCCTAACTCTTTCAAAAATTTGAAAAGGAATTGTCAATGCAAATTATAAGAAATTTGACACCTTTTCAACATAATACATGGCTCAGAGAGGGATTAGGAGGTGAATTTTCAGAGAATATATTAATCATTTGCTTGGTTTTCGGTGAATCGTATGGTCCAAAAACTGCAGACGAGCCCCAGTCCGCTCCAAACATGACATGCAGCTCCTTGGCTAGAGAGCCGAAGGTAAAATGTACCTTCGCCATCAAAGCAAGACGGTGCCCCACTCAATAAGGTTTAATTATCACGGACGTTCTTTTTTTCTTGGAGGTTCGTCTAAAAATGTAATTTCGGTTCGCATTTGACAAGGGATGGACAGAAACTCAAAACATACATATTATCGTGTAGCTAGATCTTAGTTGATTACGACTCAGAACAATATCGCCAATAACATTTATGGGCTACGATCTTTATTGGTAAAGAGCGGACGCACGTCCGTGACGAAAACTGAGTATAATCTTGCATAAAAGAATGTTACGTCCCATGAACAGCCAGCAGACGTATAATTTTTGCAGGATATGTACATTAGGTGGAACATCAAATTTTCGTATACATTACAGTTGAGACAACAAGGTAGAATTTGCAGCAGTGCTAGAAATAAAAGCATCACGGACGTTCGTTTGTTTAGGGCTTTGATATTTCAATTTTTCTCTGTAATTTTATACGTGCTCATAGAGTTCTTATAATTTTGTGGTACATACCCATGATATATCAGATCCAGAACACGGTCAGATATAAGATGCCACGAACCATAAAAAAAAGGCACATTATTGATTTGAAAAACTAAAATTATTGTGAAAATAGCGTTTTTACCGTATTTTTACGCTTTAGGTCCTTGTCAAATGCAAATATCAGTCAAAAGTCAACCAAACCATACATTTCCTGAAAGGAAATTTACCAGGCTTTGAGATGAAATGAAAGAATCTGGTTTCTTAGATCATCCTCGTGTGTTTTTAGGGAAAGAGTGTCTTAAGGTGCGAAAATTGGCAATTGTACATCGTTCAAACTTCTCACCCATATACGGTATTTTTTATACGCATTGTTGTATACATCTCGCAACATTTGAGAACTCCAGCGCATTGATCAGTGCACTAAGCGCATATTTTGTGTGACTTTGATTCCGGTCAGCGGTGCAGTTCTAGACTCTCCAGTTTTCTGAGCAGTACTCTTTGGAAAGTCTTTATTATTTCTTTTATTGTAATTGTTCGTATTATCCGTATATTCTCACACATCATTATAACGTTCATTTCCATGACCACCACGGTACTCATTACCCGTTTTAATTGAGAAATGCACAGTTTTGATTGATTCTTAAGAGATGAGGTTCCTGTATATATTGTCTCCAAAAATCAATTTCTTGTTAGATCAACTTACCTTTCACTGTTAAATTAACCAGGCCACAATACATTCCAGTGCTTGACCAAACTTTACAAACGTATTGTCCCTCGTCATTCATTGACACGTTTTGAATGACAAACTGTGTCTGGTTGTTCCAATGAGTTACATGGAAACCATATTTTCCTGCATGAAAATTGTTTTCACTTCGCTCATGTGAATATGATGCTACTTCTCTTTCGCTGAATATCAGTTTGATGTAATGCACGATGAAATTACTATATCCTGAGTCAAAGTTCAAGCAGGTGATTGTCTTATTGTTCCCGAAGTAGGCTTCCTCTGTAGGATGACGCGTCTCAGGTCCCAGACATTTATCCGATAAACCTTTCATGATGACAACGATGAACAGAGGGAATCAACAAGGGAAAATGACATGGTGACACCAAAGAAAAAACAAACTACTTAAACAAACTATCATAATCTCTGCAGACACATCTGCATACAAGCAAACTATAATTTGTGACCCTGCACCACAAAACAAACATAAAGTCGCCAGACATGAATTTTTAGTTAAGACCATATTCTGAAAGAGCAGACTTTAAGCTTTAAAATGATGTATAACTCAAATCAAATGGATTCACCTAACCTATCTAAATATTAGAAAGAAAGCACAAATTCAGGAAAAGTGTGAACTGAGAAAAGAGGCTCTGAAGTACAGTGTCTATTCAAGTGCTTAATCTTTACCAAGCCGTGCTGGCTGTGCGATGAATGGGACAAAAAACAGGAAGTAAACCATCGGAGTAACAACGATGAAGAGATTACCAGATTAAACTGAAATTAAGCATGCCTCATTAACACATTCTGTCAATAATCAATGCCAATTTTCAAAGCAGTAGCACTATCCTTTCAAAAGTTATTAGAGTTGAAAGTGAAGAGTGTGTACAAGGTTTTTCAGAAATGAAAAGGGGACTCTTAGGACACACCTAATCACACTATTCTACCAAAAATGTTCGAGATAAAATGCTAAAAAACACACTTTCCTGCCCGTTTTATGATCCCAAATTTTAGCATAATGTAAAAGAAGACTTGCTCCTTCAGAAAATATGAAAAAGTCAAGATCGGCTAGGTTGACCCATTTCACTTATTTTCAGTCCTCACGCAAAATCAGTGTGTGCGACTTTTGTTCGTTTTGTGATGCACGGTCACATTCAATAATTGATTGTCAATGTACCGATCCCGTTGAGTTTACTTTGTTTGTTTGTTATACACAAAACAAATATTTCAAGAACTTTTTTTTTTTGTTTCCCCCATACTGTAGTCAATACGAGTTCATTAGCTTTCTTCTTAATATAGTTACGTCGACGACAGCCTACCATCAACGGAAAAAAGACTTTGCAAACCACACTCTTCGTTTTCAATTGATCATGTCACCGTCTTGGAATAAAAATAAAATAACGCTTAAAATGAGAACATGCCAAGCTTCGACAGACTCACCATTGGTAGGGTGTGAACATATACAGACAATCCAAGCGATGTATAGCAGCAGCCTATCCATATCTGCCTATTCACGGTCAATCAAGTGTGTACTACAGTCAGAAATACAGACGCATTATGCGCATGTAACAGACACTGTGTTCGAACTGTCACTGTTATACATCCGATAACTATTTAAGCATACATGTCATGCTATCCTCAGTGTCATGGTTATGTAGAATGGCATGTACTATAGTTACAGTTTCAGTGATGAATAACCTTGTTTTCAGACGTTTCATTCCTTATTGCACTGCGTATCTGGTGTCCAGAGAGACTTGGCAAATATTACATCTGACAATTCGTATTAACTATTTTTTAACACTTACACTCTTTACACTAATGACAGCACTTGACTTTAGCTATTAATTTTTTTTTCCGGGATCTCATTGTTTTCCGGATATTTGCCCGGAAATCTGTGTATGAAATTTAAGGCTGCTTTAGTCGTTAGACAAAAAAAAAAAGTCGCAGAAGAGAAATGAATAATTGGGTTCAAATTGTAGCCATTGCACGATAGAACTACACCTTATTTTGATGCTTGTCTTCCTCTCAGATGTCAAATCTGTATCAAAGTATTGATCTGAAGTCTGTGTTCACATTCTAATGGAACTTCAGACATAAAATCGAACACACACACACACACACACACAAAAGAAAATGTTAGTCGCTTCTAGCTACAGATATCTAGCATTGCAAAGAATGTCTTTCATGAAGTGCGGTTAATAGGGTTGATTTCATCAAATCCTGTTCTGGATAACATTATGAATTTGTTTCTAAGGTTAATCTTGTAACGTTAGTCGTCTTGGTCGGTATTCAATACACTTCGAAGACAAAAAAAAAAGTGTTAGTCTAAACAATTCATGTGGATTTTTGCCTAGCTAAGAAAACTGCCCTAACGGTATTCCATAAACTTTATTGCATTTTTTTAAGTTGGGAAATTTGGCTATTAAAAGTAAAATCTTGAATTCTTTGACGTCATAAGAAAGAGCTTGATGTCACCTTATTTTGCAACGTTCCCGGATGGATTTGCTGCCCAGCCGTGACAGTATTATGTATTTTACGTGTTTACGTGTTTACGACCCCTAGCCACCCTATAGAAAGAAAGAAAAAAAAAAAAGGATTAAGGAGCAATGTTTTAGACGGCTCTAGGTTTAACAATACATCTGTTTTTCGGCCAAAGTTGAGGAAATTTGAGTGAGACTCACACAGCAATCAGATCACGCCGCATTACAAGACCGAGTGAACATCATGAAACCACGAGAATCACAATCAAAGTGAGTGCTTGCGGTGTAAAGGAGAAACCCCGGGAGAAACCATAGTAGCCTACTTAGGCCCTAAATTTAACTAGCATTACCCAGGGCCGGCGCACTGTTTTCAAAAGTGTGCTCATCTCTACCCCCGTCCACTTCCGGGTTTCTTCACCTGACAAGCAAAAAAAAAAAAAAAAAAAAAAAAAAAAAAAGGTCCTCAGCTCATTCTCTCCCCTCCCATTACAGTGCCTCTTACGTACTTCCGGGTTGAAAAAAGTGTGGGGGCCCAAAGTGATGACACCTTCTGTATTCCTTTGTATGGTGCACAAAAAGTGTGGGGGCCCGAGCCCCCACGGCCCCCACGGCTGCGCCGCCCCTGTTACCGTGGTCGTACTCACCGATTCGATTCCCGTGTCAGCTGACATGAGAGGACGCATTAATTCGCCTGACTCGATACACAGACTGCGGTCGCTGTATAATACAAGGGTCTGTACAAGACGACGGCGTACCAAAACTAGGGGTAGTAAGTTTCTTCTTAAGTCGAATTCATAGTTCAACATAAATTGTGGATACATTTGCGGTTTATCAATTTGAACAAAAAAAAATACCGTTAAAATGAATCAAAGAAAATTTCAATTCAATTCAATTCAATTTTATTTCCACATAATCATTAAAAGGATCCATAAAATGTGATAAAATGAACATCAATTGGAATATACAGAGTAGAACAATACACATATATACCATATTCGCCAAGAAGGTGTATCGATAAAAACACACAGTGAATTACAATGAAAGGAAATAACAACATGATGGATGATTTGTGGAGGGATCATGAAAGGTTTTTATGGAGTTTCAAGTATGATCCCCAAAGAGTACAAAAATTAAAAGAGAGTATCACAGTGTGTGTGTGTGTGTGGGGGGGGGGGGGGATTATCTAGATGTCGTTTAATCGGATGCACAAAAATCACACAGATTAAAATATCATTACAGATACAGAAAGCTCTACATGTTCTATGAAATTTTGGTCAAAAGATTCTTTTTCAATTTTCTTTTAAATCAATGCAAAGTTAAACAGTCGTTTATACTACTTGGTAAATCATTCCGCAGTTTTGGTCCTTGATGAGTTATAAATGAATGGGAAAATTTAGTTTGTCCATGTGGAACTCGAATATGAAATTTTGATCTGGTATTATGATTATGGATATCAATATTCTTTGCAAGTAATGGACTTAATGTGACCGTGCATCACAAAACGAACAAAACGTCGCATCCCGTGATTTTACATGAGGACTCGAAAAAGGTGAAATGGGTCAACCGAGTCAATCTTGAGTTCTTCATATTTTCTGAAAGAGCTATCCTTCTTCTATATTTTTCTTTAGTTTGGGATCATAAAATGAATGGGAAAGTGTGAGTTCAGCAGTTTTTCTACAATCCTTTTTTTTGGGGAGAATAAAATGATCAGGTATGTCTTAGAGTCCCCTTTTATTTCCTGAAATCCTTTACACACTCTTCAGTTTCAAGTCTAATAACTTTTGAAAGGATAACTCTACTGCTTTGAAAGTTGGCATTAATCATGGACAGAATGTGTTAAAAAAACATGATCAGTTTCAGTTTAATCTGATAATTCCTTCATTGTTGTTGCTCCGATGGTTTACATCCTGTGCTTTGTCCCTTTCATTGCACAGTTAGCACGGCTTTGTAAAGATTAAGCGTTTGAATTGACCCTATACTTTGGAGCCTCTTTTCTCAGTTCACTCTTTTCCAGAGTGTGTGCTTTCTTTCCAGTATTTAGATAGGTTAAGGGAGTCCATTTCAATTGAGTTATGTATCATTTTTAAGTTTAGAGTCTGTTCTTTAAGAATCTGTCCGCAACTAAAAGTCCATGTCTGGCGACTTTTTGTTGGTCTTGTGATGCAGGGTCACAAATAACTCTGGTAATAATCATTTACTACATAAAAACATAGATATGGCAAGATTATACTCATAGAGTTAATAAATTGGTAAAATAAGAAATCTAATAGACAATGGTTTAGAATGAGACAGAAATGATGACATTGTTATTACTGTAACGGTTCTTTGTTGTAGCTTATGTAATCGCTCTAAAAAATGCTTATTGCACTTACCCCAAAGAATAATACAGTAATTAAGATGAGGGAGTACCAATATATTATACAATTGCAGTAACATATTTTGAGGTAGACAATCTCTCTGCTTGTCCATGATACCAACATAGCTTTTCCATTTCATTTCTTTATCAAGAAAAAGTCCCAAGAACTTTACAGACCTCACGTGTTCTATCTTTATATCACTAATATATAAATCTGTGTCAAAATTAACTGAGTTGCTATTATCAAATTTCATAAAATGTGTTTTAGTGACATTCAAGACTCATTAACAAGAAAAAACAATCATTAACTTTAGCTAATTCATTATACATCAGATCTTTAGCTTGATCAACATTTCAACATATCAATATCATATATCAGACTTCTATAAGTTTCTGTAATTCTTGTTAAACTTTTAATCAAAGGCTCATATGAATATGAGATTAAAATATCTGAAAATTCACTTGCAATATTACAACCATCAACGTTATTCAATGCGTTTTAATGGACTGCAAGGGAGTTAAAACAATTCACTCTTACTCTTACTTTTATTTTGATAAAATTAAGCCGCTGTAGGATAACATCTGCATTAAAGTACAGTTTGAAGTGTTCATAATTATATTCCTCTCGAGGTGAAGGGGTTTGGTTTTGGTAACATACTTTTGGAAGTAATTATATTTACCGGCGAGTAGCGAAGCAGGCTGACCTTAGTACCACGAGGATGGATGATTGTCTTAGCCCTCCGTAAATATGCGAGTCTTGGGGCAGTCGCGCTGGTTGGTGACTACTTCAAGGCACGGACGCAAGGGGTTGGAGTTGGTATATGTGCCCTCGTGAAGCACCTGATAATGTGACCAAAACAGGTGTTTGGGTTTTATTTCCTGCCAATTTCGCTATCGGTGCGACGGGCAGATGGACTTTTTACAGGTGGCTTTGCTTTCGCTTGATATACCAGTCGAGTAACATTGGCTTACTATATGAATTAAGGGCCCTTGTCAGGGGCTATAAACCCCCCTCATCTCGGGATGTATAACGCTGTGAAAGTGTATTACTATTGTACGTGTTTGGAATGGTGTATCAAGAAGTTCTCACTAAATCATAATGTATATGGAAGATATATAAAACATTACCGAACTCGTTATTATGTATAAGCACGTTGTCATTCGATTGTATGGATTATATAACTTATGGCTTGCACGATTTAGTGGTCTTTTTATTGTGTCGTAGCAAGGAGTAAATCAAAATTAAGATCACGAAGTATAACACAGTCTTTTCCCTCTTTATCTATAAAATTCAGAGACTCTCATAATTTTTCATTAAATTCTTATACAGCTTGACTAGGTGATCGAGAAAAAAAAAACAACCTACGAGCAAATTTTTATTTGGTTTTGTTATTTCAATGAAAAGGGATTCACATACATTTCCAAATATACTTACATCTTGTCTGAGTTAAATAAAAACAATTGATTGTTAACACATATTCCAACTTTGCACCCCCTCCTCTTTTATGCTCACATTCTGATTCAACAAACGTATAGCCATTGAACATGAGAGGTAGAGCACTGTCATTGAGCCAAGTTTCTGTGAGGGCTGTGACATTGAATGGACATTCAATCTGACTCAATGTAGCTTCAATCTCACTGTAGTTCCTATTCAAACTTCTAAAATCAACGTGCAATAAAGAAGATAATGTATTTGTATGTGACTTAGACAGTTCGTTGAATTCAGTGATACTACACTGACTACCAATACCCATTCTTGTGGGTAAAGGTCGACATTACATGAAAGAACCTGACATCCGATGATTGACATAAGGTACGTATACAATTGTTCAAAATGCAAAATGTAATGACAGAAAAGTTTTGACGGGTTGACACTATTCAAAACTACATAAAACAGATCAACATATAGGCTTACATATAACAAAAAAAAAAGATACTGTTCATAATGAAGATATACATGATATGTATGAGCTAGATCAACTCACCAGGAACTTACGAATTTCATTTCTTTTGACTGGCAGGAACGTGTACTATGCGTAGATTGCTTATGTAGCCCTGTATCAGTGGTGTGAGTTTTGTTGTCATAGGCTATACTTCACTTTCACTGTGTAAGACAATGACAAACCATGACCATTCATTCAAGATTTTACTGGCAGAGGATAGCAAAGTGTTTGTCCTCGTGCAACTTGTAAACCTTTTCTTGCTCTGAAACTGCAAAATGAACTTCATGACTTAACCACAATGAGCAGGGAAGCTCATACTACACCAGGAACTGATTTGGTTGCTGACATGAGCTTTTCAGGGCTGATTTTTGGACAAAGTTTGAATGGGTTTGCTCTGCCTGGATGAAGTCGCCACTTGCTCTTCGTAGTCCCAGGCAATTGTTTTAGTGTACTGCGAGTTCTTCAAAATGGCCCAGTTGCTACTATTCAGAGAACCCGTTGTAAGCTTCAGTAACTCTTTTCATGCCTCCTGAGTGCTGGGCCCTGGACTGTGGCCTTTGTTGATATCTGAACTTCAGCTGAGGAAACATAAAGGACCTCTCCTTTCACTAAGTGGTTCTTTTAAAATCTGCTTTCTCAGCTTGTATAAGCTCTGATCTGTGCAAGATTATGGCTCCTGGAACAAGAAACAGCATGAATATGAAGGAAACCATTGCCACTCTTCTAAGCGACACTAAGTTCCTGAATGCAATCCGAGGTTTTGTACGTGATGTCTTAGTGGAAAAGCTAAATGTATTGGAGGCCGCAAGAGAAAGGGATGAAGGGCGAATTCTTGATCTTGAATCAAAGCTTGTGTCGAAAGAGAAGGAGATAGCTGATTCGAAGAAAAGTGTCAGATGTGAGCAAGAAATGTGCTGCAGAGTCGGCAATAGATGTGATGACCTAATTTAAAGCATGTATTCTAATACTAGTTGTTTTTGTTTAAAATGGTAATTTAATTCTCAGTCAATAGTTCCCTTTATTCCACTTCTGAATTTACCCTTTAAAGTCAGCATTAATGCATTTCATGCAAAAGTTTAGATGGTGGAGAGAAAAAATGTCTTTGTTGCATCCTGTTGCAAATTTCAGAGTTATTTTTCATATGCTTGTTTCCTTAAAATCAATTTTGGAATTTTGTCAGTGTTTGTGATTGATGAAACAACTGAAATCATAGATTTTTCAGCTTTTCATGTATGATTTTGTCATCGTAGTGGCTTTAAAATAGGAACAAATTTATTGTTTCTAAACAATTTTATGATTCAAATGTTGTGTGAACACTTGCAAATAGGTAAAATGTACATAAATACACACCAACTGGGTAGGTACATTTTCAGTTGCTGTCTATTTTGGTCTCATTTAGCATCTTGTATTCCAACATGTATGGTCTATCCAAATATAAGAGATTTATAAGTGTTCAGACTTCTAAAGAGATTTTTTAACCACTTTTTAGAATGGTTCTTTTCTTGTAATTGTTGTAATCAAGAGTTAGTCATTCATTTTGTTATGAGAACTTCCTGCATAGTTTCACACTGCTGCATTTAACAACGAATACAGGGGCGATTCATTGAGTCTGTAGGACCTACATCATCCTCATACAACTTTTTTTTTTCGTAGAGTCATCCTCATACCCACACACACACACACACACACACACACACACACACACAAAGGATCATAGAGTAGTAGGGGTGATTTTGATACCCCCAAAAAGAAATCTCACATACCCTAACAAGTCTTTAATGTGTATGGTATTTTACTCCCTTTATCAAAGGACACAATACGCTCTGGAATAATATCGATATCCTTTCACTTGATTTATTTTCCTGATTTAGATACTATATATTAATGCTAAAACGCGTTACATGCATGATGCTGTAGAAGGGAACCTTTCCCTACTTTCAGATACACGGAAGATACTGTCCTCACTTAAACATTACTCCTCCCACCCCCACCCCCCCCCCCAAAAAAAAAAAAAACCATGCATTACTGACATTAGTAAATGACTTGTCTTTTTAAAACTTGTATTGTTAAATTAAAATTTCCATATTTCAAGATGTCTTTAAACGTATAGATGAGATGATTCATCCTGTGCTTGTCTGAAATATATGCAAAGTTGGTCTTCATAGATTCATACAGATTATGATATTATATAGACTGACAAAAAAGTATATCTTGTTTTGATTTCACGTAACACAAGAGGGAAACTCAAATCTTAACATTAATTTTCTATTTTGAGCGAGGAGGTATTGGTGTTTTGTGAGTTTTCACAAAACAAAAATATTTGTATACATGATGGATTTGGCTGCAATGAAGTACTAAGCCATATATCGTCGCTGGGGCGACAAGACGTCGTATCTACAAAATGTCAAATGTTCAGGAGAGCCAAAAAACATGGAAGCCAAAGCACTGTGGCGAATGGGATAGCCTTTCCTTTGACATGCCGTGGTGGCTTCATTTTTGGAGTAAGATAGTTGGGATTTGGACAGGACATCACTAACCCCATTATTTGACCATTAATTCAAAAAAGTCATTTTTACCAAAATTGCAGATACAAGGTCTTGTCACCCCAGCAACGATATTCGAAATGTGGTTTGAAATATCCTCTTGAATCCACCAAAATATCAATGTAGTACATTTTTTTTTTCAGGGAAATGTTCAATATTGAGTATTCAAAGGTTCATATAGCCAAAAAAGAATTGGCCTTCTCGAGTCATTAACCTGATTAATGGATTTTTTTTTCAAACTTTCAAAATCTAAAAATGACTATTGTGTGGGTCAGCACTATGTTGCACCGACCCCTTTATATATACTTACGATCACTGAAGGGCGTATGCCCTGAAACGTTGTGCCGAGGTGATTGTCATGATAAAAAGGTGAACATTTACTGGACATGCATTTCTTGCATGTCTTCATTTTTTTTTTTTCTTGAAAAAAAAACGTCTTTAGAAAGAGCCCGTTTGTCAAGTTTCACTTTGCCCTGAATCACGGCAATTAATGAATCAACAGTCATGTCCGCAGACACAATACGCTCATCGACGCAAACACACAACAGCTAAATTTGTACACAACTATGGCAAGATGGCAAACACGGATTGATTCTTCTGGTATATGGACGGACCACTATCCCTTGCTTCTACCATAGAAGGTGTTCAGTCGTAAGAAAAATTTCGTGTCAGCTGATGCAAAGCGCACTCTTGCTTATAGTAACTTAATAAACCAGCCCGATGTAAACAAGATATTGCTAAAAAAAAAAAAAAAAAAAAACCCGGAAAATTGTAGAATATTTCATCCCATACCATGAGAAGTGGCAGGTACGAGTGATATATGATAAAAGACAGTTCATTGTTTGCACAATTCTGAAATGTATGTCTGTGTACAAAAGTGAGCAAGATAGGGAAATTAACTCTATCCACGATGAAATATGCCAATTTCTATTTTAACACACGCCTCTCTTGAAAAGTAGACCATGGACGGTAGACATAGCGTGACATGAATTCTAAGTACACCTGAACTCAGTATTTTGTTCATAATGGAAAGTGCGTTTGCAGACAATTCATGGTTAGGCCTACTTTCTTTCTCTATGACAATGGGAAAGCAAGACCAAGTTCCTCAATAGGAAAGCATACCTTCTCTCCGACGAGTAAATCATATTGTTGCTAAAGAATGTCAAAATGTCTTAAGCACAGAGAAGTAAATGTAAACAAATGTGTAGAAGAGTTTTGTTTCTGATGTAGTTTCAGTGTAAGTACTTTAAGTAGATTATTGAAATACGATATAAATATTTATACATGTATATACACATACATATATCATAATACGTACATAACAATAATAATCAAATGCATGTATTACATGCAGGGGTGAGGAATATCGTGTGAATTTGGTAACCTTTATAGGCTGGTGAGGCGTTGAATTGTAAAGACAAAAGAAGTAAAAATTCCACTGAGTGGTGCATTTTTTATAGCCTTCTTTTTTTCCAAGATTTGGGATTGTATATCATCCATAGATGTAATACGTTTTAACCCTAAATATAATATTCATCTTAAATGTAATATACATTAATTGTAACCCTATAGGTGATAATTGTGTCAACCCTAAATGCAATGCATTTTAACTTTGAAGGGGATGGCTAGTATTAAACTGATCAGTTGGAATCAGAAGGAATGCTTGTTCCAATCCTTGTGGAATTCATTTAAGAGTACATTATGTAACTATTGTTGTGTAGACTAAACCGCCTACAGTTACGGTCTATTGAGAAAAAAAAAAACACTGATATCTCCTTATATTTTAGGCTACGTTGTGAAACTTTTATATGGTAGGATGTTTTGTTAAACAACATACCTACACATACTATATGTATCAAATGTGATATCATGAACACTTTTGAAATAACTGCTCCCAAAAGGTTAACAGGACCTTTAAATGTAACACCGGAGATAACCCTATTAAATGTAATACAGTCAAACCTGTCTTAGTGACCTCCTGTCTATAGCGGCCACCTGCCGTATATGACCACTGAAAACGATTCAATCCGAGAGCAAAAAGAAACGTCAACGAACCCATCTTTAGTGGTCACCTGTCTATAACGACCACTTTTTACGTCTCCCTTCGATGGCCGCTATAGAAAGGTTTGACAACTTCCACATTTCCATGACAAATTTGCTCTCAGCCAATCAGATGCAAGGATTTCGGTAGCTTGTCACATCTATGACAACTTGTCACTGATGACAAGTTCTTTGAAACGGGGCCGAGTTATGTCTTAGAGGGTCCTTTCCATTCCTTGAAACTCCTTTGCACACTCTTCACTTTCAACTCAAGTAACGTTTGAAAGAATAATGCTTCTGCTTTGAAAGTTGGCAGTAATCATGGTCAGAATGTGTTAATAAAGTATGCTTGATTTCAACTGGTATTAACATGGCTGCACTCGCAAGCAGTATAAGTCTAAAGGCTGTGTCACACCTTTCCGGGCAAGCTACGCGGGCTCGTGGCGAGGAGGTAGTTTCCAGCACGTAGAAGATTTTTCGCGGGCGAACAAGAATCGTCGGTGTTACCACGAACCGACGCTATTTCGTTTTTGAGCGAAAATGCAATTCTGAGAAAATCGCGTTTAAAGATCTCACAAGTTTTAGACAACGTTTTCAATGACTTTTCCTGTCTTGTGTGTGAAAATTTTGACAGGGTGATGAGAGTGGAAGTTGTTCTTCCTATCCATAGTGTAATTTTAGTGTGAATTCAAAAGAATTACGATATTTCTGTCTTCAAACTCACTGCGTCGGTTCGTAAATCCATCGTTTCTTGCGCGCACCATAGGTTATGTACTTAAGCGCGGGTCTCACGAACCGACGTAAGTTGTATTACGCCGGTTCGTGAGACCCGCGCTGTAGGGCCTGCACAATAGGTAACGTGCAATACGCGTGTATTTACGAACCGTCGCTATTTCATTTTCGTATGTGTTTACATACAAATACTACTAGGGCTATACCTGCTTATCAACAATAACCTTATTAATTGAAATTAATTGTCATGTAATGATTATTGTGATGATTATAATACATTAGGTGATAATTAAGATGATAATATAAGCCAGTTTCACTTAATTGTTCTAAAAAGCGTGTTGCCCTTGTTTTCATCTTCATTTAGCATTGTTATTAGAACTGTCGTTGATCGCTCCAAAGATTTCTTTGCCCTCCCCCCTCCTTTTTTGTGTGGATATATTATTCAACACTTTTGCATGTGGACATTTATTATTTGGTAATTAATATGTACTCGGTATACTGTGTTTCATATTTTTTTTTTTACTTTTTACTGTTTTATTTTTTACTTTTTTAACTTACTTTCTTTATTTTTCACATAATTTTTAATTCAAATTCAGTTCACTTCTTTCATAATAATTATGAATGTTTGTTCTAAGATGAAGGATACCGCTAAATATAGGGAAAAAGATGTGCCAGTCAGTAATGATTACTTGCATTTACTCATCTTTCATACTCATGCACTCTGTTATTTCTTTCTCGGAAATAATCTATTAATTTCTTTATTTCTTATTATTCCACATTATTTGTGACTTTTACTTTGTCACAATTTTTATCGGTGTCATTATTGTCATTTGGCTTGCATGCGAATTCACTCATAATTCCTCATTTTCCATCTTTCTCTTTCCTGCTCAACAGATTCTTTGATAGCTGCACTTGATCATATAAAAACATAAAACTCATCCTGCATGCACTCTTCGAAACTGATAAACTCCTAAAAATACATAAATATCAAAATTATCAGAATTTCAAGCTTCATTTTAAATATATAACAATGGTCATGTTTTATTATGCCTTTTGCAGCAATATATTGAAGAGGTACATTATGTAATCGAAGAAACATAGGTTCTCAATAAAGTATCAAATTTGAATTATTCAGAGATGAGTAATGACAATGGGAAGGATAACAATTGTGGAAGAGCTCCATAAATCAATAAATATCTAATGGCAAATGGAGATGGAATCAATATTAAAGAATATGCGTAATTCAAGTTCATTATTACATCAGTTCTTGTGTGTTCACAAAAAGAGAAACACAGTTCGAACATGCGCACCAAATCTTACAATTTACATTTACATCTATAGAGTGCGGACGGAACATATACAAAAGAAAGAATAACATTCTCAAATTAATATATCAAGCATAATTATGTATATGAACATAAAAAGATGTTGCTGCATATGCATGAAGCTTGTGAGTGCTGCAACACACATTATGCTCAGATGGAAACTTGATGTATATCATACAAAAGAGAAGAGGTACTGCATGTACATGTAGTTACACTATTCACAGGACAGTAGAGAAAAAGCAAGAGAGAGAGAAGGAAATGGGTGTCTAAAATAGGTCGATGTAAGGAGTGCCAAGCCAATTAAGTCTCTAATAGTTATACATATATGAAAAGGAAACAAATTAATCACAACATAAATGATCGTGCTCATATTAACCAATAATTAGCATCTAAAAATGTGTGTAGAAAGCCCATAATATCAGCCTTTCGCCCCGTAGGCTTGTTACATATGAGAAAAGAGAAATTTTGGCCGACCCCCCCCCCTCCGAATCCTTAATCCACCAGTACTATAAACACATGTGCTAGCAAATTCACAAGAGGGGTGGGGAAATTCGGCCAAAATTGTGTGTGGTTAAGATAATTAAAAAGAAAGGTCATCGGCAAAACTACGGGGTGGATGCAGACGAATTTTCATGTGATGACTAAAAAAAAAAAATGCAGCCAAAGGGGGGGGGGGGAAAGGACGGTGGAGAGGGGCCAAGGCTAATTTGACTCCCCTCCCCCCCCCCCCCCCAAAAAAAAAAAAAAAAAAAAAAAAAAAAAAAAAAAAAAAAACACGCCACTGTTTTACAGCACCTTTAAAGGACTCTTAATTTTCTTTTGTAAAAAACAAACGTCTCGAAGTAAAGAATTCCATATTGCAGGCGAAATGTAGACCGATACAGAGTATGAAGTGTACATCCCAAGCTATTAAAGAAAAAAAAAACAGATTATGAATATTATTTAAAGTAAGAATTTCAGTGCGTTTAATCATCTTTAGTCGAGTTGCAAATGACATGTGCATATTTAATAAGAGCAGTTAACTTCGAAGCGCCCCAAGCCCTTCTATATTTAATCATTCATGTCTAAAGGTAGTGCTAGGGCATCCCGGTGGTCTAGTGGTTATGGCGCTGGTCTAGTAATCCGGAGGTCGTGGGTTCGAATCCCGCTTGGGCTGCCTGTGATTTTTCACAGCAGCCCACAAACTGCACACTGCAGTTGCATGTGTTACTACGGATGGAGACAAATGAATAATCTATTATTTTAATATACAATGTTTGACATCCTTTTTGTAATCACTTTCTTTAATTGTACATTTAGAGACATAATGAATTATTATTAAAAGAAATCATATTTCTGTATTTTGTGTTGTGAGTTTGCATGGGAGCATACACGTATCATAATTTACAATTTTAGTTAAATAAAGAACATCTCATAACAGAACTGTCTAGTGATGGTTGAATGATTATGTCAATTTGTTATAAGTCCTATCAGTTATATGGAGTGCATTTCCCATGTTTATAAGAATCATACGTAACACATTCAAAGTGGGTTGAAGACAACAAAATAATAAATAAAAGAATAAAGGAGAATAGAATGAATTACAGTTTGAGGTGAGTTTGGCATGTCATTAACTGGATTAATATTATCATCTAGCAGAGATGCATATTTGATTATTTGTTGCATTAATTTCATAAAAATACATACATGTATAACATGTCTCAATCAACATTCAGAATGTTTGCAAAATGTAGATGAACATGTATCATGAACATGGTTGAAGATGAAGCTGGAACTTTTTGTTAATGGGTCTAAGCTACCATTTGTGACTCTCATAAATCTGTTTTCTGTGAAAATTCGTACAGCGAGCGAAAAGTTTCTGATATACACATTTTGACAGTGTGACACATTTGGTTATGCCCCCGACAATTTAGATTGACTCTCGCAATTATCACCGTTTACGAAAAATAAATCAGTGAAGGGCATGTTAATCCTCAGTCGATAACTATTACAACTATGCAATGATTATTCAACCATCTAACTTCATCTGATTACAGCATCATCTGAATATTGCCAATGTGCACTTACAATGTAGAAATTTATCAAGATGTATCACAAGGTTATGATTACCACACAAAACCTTCAAGATTTATTATCATGAAATACATACCAATGAACACTTAAAGAAAATCTAACATTCCATATCCACATGAAGCTTGCCTTGATATAAATGTCTCTCAGTAGTGTTATTAAAGTGTAGCAAAATTGTAATTACGACATCACAGAATGGAATGCATGTTTTCACCTTCAATCTTAGAATCTTCTTTCATGTTTCCACTTTACAATCACATTTTAATGTAGATATACCGTCCTTATGTTGTCGCCCTTCATCCCAAGTTCTCCCTTCTATCCTATCTGTAGATTGTCTTCTTTCCTAAGCCATTGTATTCACATTCCTTGATGATAAGCACGATGCTGTACTTTTTTTCTTCTCTGAAACAGTCCAGCTCTTCGCTACTGCATGGCATCAGTCATGTGAAAGAAAAGACAGAAATTAAGAACTTTCGATTAAAATCAAACATCATGATACAAGATACAACTTTCATTTTGAGAAAAAGAAATCAGCCAACTAAGCTGTAGTTGAAATCATTTTGCTCTATTTATATTAAACATAAAACAAAATGGTATACAGGATCAAAGAATGTCAAAAAATACTGCTGTTTGTCTTTGATGCATATTCAAATTGTCTCGCCTTTTACATATTTTAATCATGCAAGATCTTATGTCTAGCACTTAGTAAGTCTCATGTAGAAATTAAATTGTCATTCACATGAATAAATCTACATGTCCTTGTAAATAAGGCATTGCTTTGAAAAAGCTGAATATTACTAACTGCATTTGGGAAACAGTCTACGACAATCAAACTTCTTTATTATCAGAGACTTTAACATCTTGATTAGACCTAGACTCTAATTACCATTGTATTCACATCCGTTGATGATGTACACGACCCTGTACTTTTTCTTTTCTTTTCTGAGACAGTCCAGTTCTTCGCTACTACATGGCACCAGTCATCTGAAAGAAAAGAAAGAAATTAAGAACTTTTGATTAAAATCAAACGTCATGGTACAAGATACAACTTTAATTTTGAGAAGAAAAAAAAATTAGCCAACAAAACTGAAGTTGAAATTATTTTGCTCTATTTATATTAAACATAAAACAAAATGGTAGGCCTATGCAGGATCAAAGAATGTCAAAATATACTGCTGTTCGTCTTTGATCCATATTCAAATTGTCTCGTCATTTACACATTTTAATGATGCAAGATCTTATGTCTAGCACTTAGTAAGTCTCATGTAGAAATTGAATTATCATTCACATGAATATGAATCTACATGTACTTGTAAACAAGGCATTGCATTGAAGTAGCTGAATATTACTACCTGCATTTGGGAAACAGTCTACGACAATGAAACCTGTTTCTTATCAGAGACTGTATCATCTTAATTAGACCTAGACTCTACATTATCATTCAGCTTTTAAAGGTATTAACCATTCACCTATAAAACAGTGGCATTGTCATGTGCATCATATTTCTTTGATACTGCACATATTTTCATGAAGTCTGTGCAAGAATGCAAATGAAACACGTCTGCTGTTTGGTATTTATCCCAAAAAAAAAATCACTAACCCGGAAGTCCTTGGCCTTAGGAATAACACGTGGCGAGTTAGCAGGAATTGACATTAAAATAGAATAAGAATAGATCAACTAAATAGGCCTTTGCCTCATGAATGTCTGGTCTAATTATAGACTAAGTGAAGTCTAGACCTTTCACTTTTAAGTTACACAGATTTCATGTTACTTAGATCTAGACTACATCTAAATCTAGACATCTAATACTATTAGATCTTGGCAACTTTTGTCTTTGTGACACGAAATTAACACGTCACTGATGATATTTCGGCGATGTCCAACAGGATGACAGTACCACTATTACTAAATCAGTAAGTTGACATAGATAACTAACATCAACTTGTTAAAGTACGTTAGAGATGGCACCATATACAATAACCGGTGACACTGACACTGACAGATCTAGCGACTATGTTTAGACTAACGTTAAAGAGTGAGACTCGCCATCTCAGTAAGTCGGCCAAAGACAAAGTCAATACAGGGCTAAGTCAGTGTTACTGTTATGTTAGGCCTAACAAACGTTAACGGTTACTCGGTAAGGTTAGGTTTACCAGGACTCAAGAGTCCTGGTTAAATCAGTCGAGGGACATTTCTTAGGAAGTCCTTCGATTCCAAGAATAAAAAGAGTGAAAGAACAAAGGGAAAAAAGGAAAGAAGAAAGGACAAAAGATTATGTATGGCTGCTGTGGAAATCGACAGCGCCACTGTATCACTATCAATCAAGCGTAAATATATAAACGCCATTTGGTTGGGCCACATTCACAAGTTTTAGGGGAAAAAAGCCCCACCGCTGTGCTTAGGTACTCCACTCGAACTAACGTTAGACATACACTACACACAGTACGGTACTAGGGCTGAATTCACAAGTATACTTTAACACTGCACTGTACAGGAAAGCCACCTAACCTGTAGAGTACTCGTAGTGTTTAGGTAGTATCACTAGACCACATACTGTCATAGATGACATCTACACCAACGCTGCACACTGGCACTGGTCCGACGGTCCCTGACCAGGAAAAATCACTGTTGGACACTGACCAGTAACTTTTTCAGGAATGGACCAGTAAAGATTGGGGGAAAAAATGGGTGGACTTTACCTACTATTACCACTAGTCTAGATGTAGATCTAGAGCTAGACTACCGGTATGGCTCTGAACTGTGTTAATTTGACTTGGTCTTAGACTTCAGCTGATCTTAGTTTTAGTAACTGGTATTACAAGTCTTAACTTAGACTTAATAGTTAGACTTGAAAGTAAAAGTCTAACATGTCTAACTTTATTCTTTACTCTTCCTTTGAGTTTTACTGTTAGACTTTTTATTTATTTTTTTTTTTAGTTTAGTACGTCTACTTTGTCAATCTCAAGATTTCATTTTCAACTCAAAAGTCAAGGCTTTTAGTGTCTTCGAGACTTTGAAATCTTGCAATCTGCATGTCTTGCACACAGACGTTACGACTACAGTACTCAGTAGTCTCAGAAGTAACGACATAAGTTGAAAAGAAACAATAAATAATATGATTTGGGATCTAATTTGAAATTGGATGGCGTTTACAGACTAGGCTTCATAAGCATCACGCGATTGAATACATGGGACTACACACTACCGCAATTAATGGTTATGGTAGTCCAACTGAAACTGTTATTTTGAGCATGATTTTAATAGAATTATAGCTTACCATTCACTTCACTCGTGGACAGTGGGCTGGCTTAGGCCGTCATTCATCTTTCAGAAGGTTTGGTTCTCACTCTGAGATCTGGATTAGGGCCAAAACCTAATTCTAGGCCAGTAAGTTGAACAAAGCTCAAAGTAATGCAACTGCGACGGTTCGTAAAACCCGCATTGCTCTTCACCGTAGCAATTCGGGTTTTACGAACTGGCGTATCTTTCGTGCGTCGGTTCGTGAAACTCCTTTTTCTCAATTTCTCGATATTTCGAGTACCGTCGTTTTTTTCTTTCTTTGATAAAATTAAGAATAATTAATTTTGTGATCTAAAATTTTGGGATTTGGTAGAGTTTTGAAAGCACTTTCATTTGGTACCAATATCTCGATTTTGAAAATTTTGACCAAAATCGAAATAGCGTCAGTTCGTGAAAACGCCGACGGAATGTTTGCAATATTCGCACTTGTTTCTTACCTACTAGACGCGTGCTACTTAGCTTCTACTTGCGTGCATTCCGTGTGACCTGCGTGAGAGCTTTGAACCGATCCGTTTTCTGTTACGAGCGACTTATGGGTACTGAGAAGTACCTGCGTTGGAGTTGCCTGCGAGGTGCTGCCGGAAAGGGTCTCTTACTGGTGTTCTGCGTGTACCTCTGCGAGCGAACCCCCACGACTCACTAAGAAAAACTTTTGAGCATGCTCAAGGCCTTGTCATACCGTATCTGGGGAAGTTTTGCGGCTTAACTTGCGGGGAAACAAATTTGCTACCCGGAGCTCTCTGCAGTTGGTCCGCACCGACAGTACCTAGCGCGTATCTCGCCTGTAGTTGCCCAGAGGTGCTCACGCAATTCCGATTTTAAACCGCAGCCAAGTTTTGAGCATGGCCAAAACTTTTTCCGGGTATTAAAGTCGCGGGGATGAGGTCCACGCAGAACGCCAGTAGGAGACCCTTAGCGGCAGCACTTCGCAGGCAACTCCCACGCTGGTAGGCCTACTTCGCAGTCCCCGTATGCAGCCAAGATAATGACATTCCGTGGGACTTCTGCCATATCTTAAGAGGAATTCCTTCGCTGAGTTGTCAGCCCCCACGCGACTGGTACAAAGGCCACACAGTATACCCGCAAGTAAAATTTAAGTAGAACGCGTCCAGCAAGTAAGACGCATGCACTGACTCGCCCAAATCCTTGTTCGCCCTCAGATGTTTCCGGTATGCCGGAAAATCCCTACACGCAACAAGACTATGTTAATGGTAACAAAAGAATACAAAATGAGGGTGTAAAATGGTGATCAATTTAATATCCTCGTGTTGTATGCTATAGGCCTATAACATAAGACAATAAAAAAAAAACCGTATTGACAATATAAAGAGCGTAGGTTACAATGTGACAGCAGGGCAAGACTGTGTAAATGGCTATACATGACACAGTACAATAGCCACGCGTTGTCTTCTTGCTATCGCATAATCGTTACATAATAACATAACAAAATCAGACGAGTACGTGTAATAAACCAGTAACTTAACCTTACAATAACATAAGCGCAAGCCTTGATATCCGCCACCAACAAGGTTAACACTTATTTTGTTATGTGAATCATTCACAATTCCTTTACCATTTTTTAATATGAAGAGTTTGTTCGCAAAAACAGATAAGTCCATTTTTGAAGATTTTGAAGTACGGTCTCTGTAATAAAGTACAAAATGTAGCAAAAGCTGCTGAAAACTGGTTATCCAATATAGGCGAGCCAATGGACTAAAATGGAGTCAAAAGGGGCCTGAGCTTTCGATCCTAGCAGA
The DNA here is from genome assembly GCF_964275005.1 of Diadema setosum. NCBI lineage: Eukaryota > Metazoa > Echinodermata > Echinoidea > Diadematoida > Diadematidae > Diadema > Diadema setosum. The sequence goes on along the minus strand of NW_027307659.1, from coordinate 336,787 downwards.
ATCTTCGTCAGAGGCAAAATGACAAACAAGCAGGGAAAGCAATCACAAGGACTGCACACAACAAGAACAGGCAGGGACAGGCTGGGTACATAGAGCAAAGAAAACAAAGGAGAGGGAGGGAGGTCACGGGCAAGGAGCCCAACAGGTAAAGGGAGGGGGATTAGAGCAGGAGGCTGGACAGACAAAAGGCAAAGGAGGGTCAGTAATGATCATGAGAATCAAGGGGGCGACCAATGAAGGAAAAGGATGAATAGGGAGGTAACATCAAAGAAAATAAGGAACACCAGAGGGATAAAGAAAGGGAAAGAGTGAAAAAAAAGCACTCAGCATGGGGAAGGGGGGGGGGGTGTGAACAAACAGTGAGCCCTGAAAGGTATACCAGGAGGAGGCAACAAAAGGAAGTAATCAAACATATCAAAGTGTATACACACACACAGTAAAGATAATAACGACAATGGAATAACAGTAATGGAAAAGATATAGATAAAAGAAATAAAATAAAGCACATATGAAAAAACTGGGGGGGGGGAGAAAATTGTATACATTGTATGTAGATAAGCAGGCATAGGCATAATAAGCACAAGTATGTATAAACAAACAAAACCAAGTGTGTGTGTGTGTGTGTGTGTGTGTGTGTGTGTAGGTGGAGAAAGGCTGTATTAAAGAGACTCGGACTAGAGGAAGGAATCAATTGGGCATAAAGGACAAATGGAAAAAGTACACAGAAAGAACAAAATGAATTAAAAAATGAAAAAGAGAATAAGAATGTGAATAATAATAATAATAATACAAAAGTGGTTAGTCATTTCCCTCCTGGATTTTAAGGCCATGGGGTTGGATGGTGTGAAGTCGTCTGTAATATCCAGAGCTTTTCTCTGCTGGTTCTGACTGTGTCTGGACGAGTGCCTAAAGATTCATTGCCCTGTAGAGTCATATCAGTGATGGAATGATCGGGTAGATTAAAATGGTGGCCCACTGGAGTGTCGAGCTTGGCTGTGTTATCGGTGTCCATAGAAGCGTCTTTTGAGTGTTATCTTGGTTTCCTCATTATACTGGATTCTCCAAACTCTGCAAGTGATGAGATAAACGACATTAGGCAGGCAGAGTTGCTGGTGAAAGATTCACTCTCATGGATGTTTATGCTACAAATGATGCACCTACTGGCTGAACGTTTGAATGTGCCATGCTGTAAAGAAGAAGAATTGTCAGTGAGGGAGTGTAATTCAGCACGGACGATGAGATCCTTGAGGTTGCGGAGGCGTCGGTATGCCAGGATGGGAGTATCTGGGACGGCCTGTAAGAGACGATCAGAGGTGTGAAGGATAAGGTGATTATCATGAAGGATATTGTGGAGAGAGGGTAGATTGGGATGGAAAGTGGTCACGAGGGCTATTCTGTCAGGCCCCATGTCACAGTGGAAATTGACAAAAGTTGCCAAAAATTGACAAAATTGACCAAAGTTGCACAAAATTGTACAAAATTGCATAAACTTTTCACAAAGTTGCTCAAAATTGCGCAAAGTTGTACAAAGTTGCATAAACTTTTCACAAAGTTGCACAAAATTGCGCAAAATTGTACAAAGTTGCACAAACTTTTCTCAAAGTTGCACTAAATTGCGCAAAATTGTACGAAGTTGCACAAACTTTTCTCAAAGTTGCACTAAATTGCGCAAAATTGTACAAAGTTGCACAAACTTTTCTCACAGTTGCACTAAATTGCGCAAAATTGTACAAAGTTGCACTAAATTGCGCAAAATTGTACAAAGTTGCACTAAATTGCGCAAAATTGTACAAAGTTGCACTAAAAATTGCGCAAAATTGTACAAAGTTGCACTAAATTGCGCAAAATTGTACAAAGTTGCACTAAATTGCGCAAAATTGTACAAAGTTGCACTAAATTGCATAAACTTCTCACGAAGTTGCACAAAAATGTGCAAAGTTGTACAAAGTTGCATGACCTTCTCACAAAGTTGCAAAAAATTGCGCAAAGTTGTACAAAGTTACATTAACTTTTCACAAAGTTATGCAAAATTGCGCAAAGGTTCACAAAGTCACATAAAATTGTACTAAGTTCCATTAACCCGTTGAAGACGAGCTGATTTTGCTATTACACGCAATTCTTATGACCCCAGCCCGATTATACCCGGGACTCGTCTTCAACGGGTTAACTTCTCACAAAATTCCACTTTAATTCTTCTCCCTTCCCCAAATGAGGTCCAAATGTGCTTGCTCCGTGCATTCTGTGCGCTTTCCTATCTTGTTAACTCTAATATCTTTGGTACTATCAAAGAGTTAACAAGATAGGAAAGCGTGCAGTATGCATGGAGCAAGCACATTTGGACCGCAATCGGCAGTCAGGCACAAGATCGAAATACCGTTCTTCCCCAAAAGAACGGTTTATGGCTGTTTTGGGGCCTGATGAATAATACATAAACCTTAGTCCCGTCATGCTTTGCGATGCGTTGCGTGTTATACCTATGGCCAACAAATGTTTGGTTTGCAGTACCGTTTTTCAAAAAATATTTACGGAAAATGTCATGGCTCAATATTTTTTACAAAGCGCATGAATCATGAAGAATACATAATGATACTTCTCTGTTAATATAAAAGAAAATGAGCCATGACATTTTTGAGAATTTCCACTGGAATACGTAATTAGGCTCGATATTTTTGAAGATTTGAACGAACCGTTCCTTATAGACGTGTTCGAACAGGCGCTTTGTCAAATAACGCAATCTGGTAAGGGTATTGTTTGTTATCAGTTGGGTTGCAACTCGCTAATGTTTATCAATGTAACATCTTATCGTGAAGCTCAGAGACATAGAGTAGAAGGGGGGGGGGTGGAGCAGAATAGATGATTTGGTAATGTAGACAAACTATGTATTCACCTGTCAAATACAACCACATCACAATAGTCAGAAGGCGAACTGCATACATTAGTATTGCCAATTCGGACAAACATTGTAGCTTGTCAAACCTATAGCAACATTCACTGCGGGTGACGATCATTCCATCCATTACAATGTTATTGTTTGTTATCAGGTGAACAAATGTTTGCTTATCGAAATTTAACAAAGGTGTGTGCATAAAATTTGACATTACGAAACCCCTCTATTGAACCGGGGGGTAAGATTATGTAATTGTACTTGTTTTGATTTCTTATATACCAAGATATGCAATTGAATTATGACAAACGAGCAGGGGAAAACATTCTAAAACGGTACTAAAAACATCTCCCGCTCTGCGTATAATTATGGGTCAACACCCTGTTTGGTTTTCAATATATGGGTGATTGCGCACGCGTCCATTTGTATTGTACATTAATTGGATATTGCGTACCACTATAACTGAGAAACTACCCACCAAGTGCGACTGAGTATACCCGCGTATGAATTAACTAGCACGCTTGATGACCGCGCGCTGTCCATTTGTTTTGTACATGAAAATCGCGCAGTTTCCAGTCTTTTCAATTAAGCGTCTTTGGTACTATGCTATATCCAGTGGTTAGAGATCGAAGGATAAAACCCAAACAAACTAAGAGATGACGTCATTTCGATTCATGGTGCGCCGGACGTGTCAAAACTTGAACTACTTGAAAAACAATTCTTTGCAAATTTGCGGCTGTTTCATTGGTTGAAAGTTAAAATGAGGTCTGTATCGATATTCACAAGAGATATCGATACACCATCTTCATTCTTTTTCTCAAGTCGAATACTGTATAGTCGAGTCGAGTCAAGATACAAAAATATGTCGTCAAAAGCGAGCCCACTGCTGAAGAAACTCATGGAGTCTCATTTAGATATTAGACCAAGTGACTTGATCATTATTAATGATAAACACATAAAACAAATTATTTCTGATTTACGCGATTTCTTTAATTTTAAAGTGTTTATAATTCCATTTGATCAATTATTTTTTTTTTTTTTTTTAAATCATGATGATTATAATTTCATAACCCACATGTTACCGGAACAAGATAACACAGGAAGCCATGTACATGGCATCTGATATAAAGGTAAGCCCTAAGATTTATATTACTATTAGTCTATTCGAATTTGGAACAATTTAAAAAAAATATATATTTATTTATTGTTTTGTGTTTGTTTTTATTTACATTTTTTTTTGTGTTGTGGTTGTAATAGAACGTGGCTCTAAAGGCAGTTTGGATTATTTAGGAATGGGGTGGGGGTTTTTCATTGCATTAGGCAGCTTTCTAACGCCAGACCGAACGTCAAGCTTAGTACGAGGTGACGTCTCAAATTCTTACCCTCGGGTCGTCTTCTAAATCTGAGGACGGGAGTCGGTGGAGATTTCCCCGATTCCACGTCGTCGCGACTTGTAACGACGTGAGTGACACTGTATTTCTTTGTAAGGCCTAGATCTATATGATTATGGATAATAATCTAATTCTGCTAGTTTAATCTTCACGGGCCTAAAAGATAGATTGAAGTGTTAAAATTCACATAAGTTAAAGAGAGAGAGAGAGAGAGAGAGAGAGAGGGTGGGGGGGGGGTTATGAGGCATTTCCCCCATCAGAAATGTCCCCCCCCCCCCCAGTTAACCCAAACACTAAAAATGACCTCTAACATGTTGTTAGAGACTTCACTAGAGGTCAATGACTGTCTAAAGGCCCGGTCCCACTGCACTTACGGATGCAAAGAGGATGTAAAGCGTACAAAAAATCTTGCCATCCGTTGGAAAACGCTACGAATCCGCTGTGTACCCATCGCATACGTGTTTCATCCGCTCTATCCATCGAGCATCCGTCCACTGTGATTTCATCCGCGCAAAAAGTTTTAAGCTGCTTAAAACTTTTAGAACGGATGAACTTTCCGCTGTGTACGATGTAAATTCGCGACATACGAGCAACAAACGTTATATGTCCGTGCGGCATCCCTTAAACGTCCGCTGCATCCTCTCTGCATCCTCTGGGCATCCTCGCAACTCACATCCGCTGCAGCTAAAAACGGAAAGAGGGAGGAAAGATATGGTACGTGGAACGTCTTTACATCGTTAATAGCACGTTAATAGAAAGGATGTAAGCGTGTGCATCTCGTATATAAAGCATTTCGAAAGCATCCCCTCTGCATCCGCTCTGCATCCGCTCTGCATCCACTCTGCATCCGCTTTTTCTGCTATGCGTCCGTTTCGCAATTATCTCCGGTAACCCCTTCGGAGCTGTCATCCCCTTCCATCCGCTTTCATCCGCTAGGCTTCCGATGAACATCCATTTAACATCCCCGCTACATACTACCCACGTCCGTTCTATTTCCGTTCTGTTACCGCCAATTTTCGCCAATTTTGTCAATTTCTGGAGCGGATGAAAGCGGATGAAGCCATCCCCGAAATTTTGCTCGTCCGCTGTGTCCTTTCTGCATACGCTTTGTGTCCGTCGGCCAGTGGGACCGGGCCTTAACATTGGCAGTCGCCAATTCCCCCGAAAATGTCAATCCAACTTAACACCCCAGGTTCTTCCTTCCCCTTGGCCTTCTTCTTCTTTCCTCTTTTTTTTTTCTCTTTTCCTTTCCCCTTTCTCTTCTTCCATACCTAAAGAAAATTTGTGACAAATTTTAGACAAGTTGTCTGATTTTACCAACATCAGCAAAGAATAAGGGGAAAGCACGAATGACAATAAATCAGAGCGAAGAGATTGTGTTACATGCAGTCCTTCGGCTCGAAGAAACTTGACACCCCACCTCTCTCCCCTTGTGGAAATTTCCACAAAAGCAGGTGCCACACCCAGGTGCGTGCCAGACGAAAGAATGCGCGCGCTGGAATAAACAGCGTGTAAATATCCTGGAAATATCGATCGAAGAACCAGCTCATTAGTTGAATTAAAGGAATCATTGCAAAGATATCGTGATTCTATAGCCTTTCTTTTGGCGCATAGTATACAAATGATGCACAGGATAGAGTGCGTTAGTGTAGGCGTAGTGCACTCGAGGGTATTTACAATTGTGAAACATGCACGAGGCGAAGCCGAGTGCATGTTGCACTACATTGTAAATACCCGAGAGTGAGCTACGCCTACACTAACGCCACGAAATAATCCTGTGCAACATTTGTTTTATAAAATGGGTCGAAAATTCGAAAACTAACATCATTTTTCAGCGTTTTTCACGTACCTTTGTGGGTCAAGACGTCCGAAGATGTTCGTCCCAAACTTTTACGCACGTCGCACTCGCGGAAGTCCCGCACATACAGTATGGTTGAGGGGTCTAGATATCGCGCACGTAAATTTGAAATGCTCTTATAATAGAAGTTATTCTATAATCGTACCTGAATTTTTCAATGAATATCACGAAAAAGCAGAAAAATCACCTCCCAGAATCTCCTGATGATACGATGACGGAGTAGTGCGCTGTCGCCGTTTGTATGTCGGACTTTTTTTTATGCGTTCAATTTCTCGGGGTATGTAAAGATCGCGCAGCTGCCCTCTGTAGTTTCATGCGTGAAAGTGTCTGCCCCTCTGCGGCTGTAACGTGCTCCGGCTTTCGTAGAATATTTTTTCACTTGATATTAAATTTGTCCCTGTTATAAGCAACAGCAGTTTTACCTAACTTGTGTATATTATTGTTATTATTATTATTTTATGTGTTATTATTATTATTATTATTATTATTATTGTTATTATTATTATCATCATTATTACTATTATCACCACCACCATCATCGATCATCATAATCATCATAATCATTATCATTTTCATTATTATTATTATCACTTCCACCACCATCATCATTTTATCATTCTTATTATCATTATTTTTATCATTGATATTTTCATAATCGTTAATGATTTTCATTTATAAAGTTTTCTTACAATATTTCTAATCACTTTAACCAATAATATACACGTAATATAAAATGGAAAAAAGTAAAATATGAACATATACTTTGTGTGTGTGTGTGTGTGTGTGTGTTTGTGTGTGTGCTTACCCATTCGTCACCCTCTCATTTTCGTCACCCATACACTCTCATCTAATTTGTTTTCTTCAGTATCATTATGGCCCTCCCCTGTCACAAATATATCACAAGTTAGCGCAAGAAATCACAAGCAAATTCAAATTGAAATCACACTTCAACTTCGATAGACTGAAATATTTATTCCTTTGTAATATTATAATCGTTGTGTTAAAATTTGACTTAAAACAACATTTATTAACAGTATTTCAGCGTAGCTGGCAGCATACATTGTTCTTGTGTATGATGACGTCACGTGGTAAACGATCGATCGAACAAATTACGAATTCTATCGACTCCGAACGAGACAAGCGAGACGACACGTCTAGGCTACAACATCCTTAGAACAGATTTTAAGGGAAGGTAGGTTTGTACAAGGTAAAGAATTGGAAATTTAGTGGAAAATTTGTTGGAAATCAAAATTTCTTACCTGCTTCCTTCTCATGTTGAGCGGTAAGTCAGGTATGTTTATTCCATGGGCGTATCGGCAAATTTTGCGCTTAGTCCTACGCGTAATATCGCTTGCTATACGCAGTTACGCTATGCGCGATCATTAGGTCCCTGCGCGAGACCTAGTACCCTTACTATATAAGTATAATGGGGGGTTGGGTTTCCGGACACCCGCATGAAAACTTACTTATTTTACATAGAATATGCACCCTTTACCTTAAAGACTTGATACAGACTCCTCATATAGGCCTACTAGACAACATACTCTGAAAACGGCGTGAGAATTAACCTGCTAAATCGTTGGATTTGCTCTTCAAAGTGACTCCATGTACGCGTCCGGTCCCATAACGCTTGGTCTACTGTACTGTACAAAGTGTACGTATAGTACAGTATACGTACGTACGCCACATATGTTATGCACAAGGGAAGACAGGCCGGCCGGCCGGCAGCCCGAACTAGAAGTTGTTTACAGGATTGACAGCGCGTACGCGTATGCATGCAATTCATCAAAGGAGCCGCCGCGCGCACAGACGATCGGTAATCTACTAGTACCATAGGATTACAGGCAGTGCAGTTGTACTGAAGTAAAGGAAGGAGGTGTGTCTCATTTCAGCGCTTCCTATTGGCTACATTCTTGAACCCATTTTATAATAGGAAACATCAAACAGTCGAATATAGTGTACTTGATCGAATATCTTATGTTCCCTGAACACTAAAAAAAAAAAAAAGATCGATTAATCAGTCAATTAAAAATGCAATCACAGAAATAAAAAGGTCTCGTATGCCCAGAGAAATTCACTACGAGTAGGTTCAATGAGATGCAGTCATCACCTGGTTAGACAGCAAAATCGTGACAATTAATTTCAGTTCACGCTCATCATAACTGCTTATTACTTATAAAAGTTTTGGCCAGGGAGGTCTTTCTTCCACCTCCCTGGTTTTGGCTATCAACATTCGTTCGTACGTGTTTTTTGTTTGTTTGTTTTGTATGTTTTTCCTCAAGTGAAAGACGTAATGATTTCTTCGTATCGAACGTAGACTATGTTTACCGTTTATCCAAACAGTAGGCCTAGGCGCCTAGGCGTGCTTTCTGAATATATTCAGAAATTTCTATCAACATTTTAAATATATTACAAGACTCCTAAATACCAGTTGAAAAAAAAATAAGAAATCGAATTTTTGAGATATGAACAACAACAAAAAATGACTAGATCTGTCGTCTTTGGGACACGATACATACATGGTATAAGTATGAACTTGATAGGCATAGCACTTTCTGAGCTATCCTCTGCACAACTTTTGGGGAGAAATAAAGAAAGAAAGAAAGAAGAAGAAGAAGAAGAAGAAGAAAGAAAGAAAGAAAGAATCCGTACAGATACAGAAGGTGATTCGAGAGGATACTCGGATCACCTAAAAATGCATAGGAAAAGACCACTTCAACTTCGAATGACTTCGAATTTCTCAAAACCGTTCCCTAGTTCATGGACATCCCATAGAAACGCGTGTTTTGATATATAGGCCTACACGTTGCTATGGCATGTCCTCGAACTGTAATTTATATCTAGTTTCGCGAAACTACGGCCTGGCATGGCCACAGTAATTTTTTTCCGTAACCTCCCGCCTCCCCTTCCCCGATTCGAAAACAGCTTGATTGAAGCCCCTGCCTATATTTAAACACGAACCTTATTAAACCCTAAGTTAGGTACATGGTTTATATGGCTAGTGTTTGAATAGAATTCACTATTTCAAGTTAATAATAGACTGTCAGTATTGCAACTGATTAACAAATTGCCCTACATCGACGTAAATATTTTGTTCATAAATATGAATAAGACTCTCAGTAGTTCCATAATCGTTTGTGTGTCGATCGGCAGGTTAGGGTTACGGAAAAAATAATCGCGGCCTGGCCTCTGCTCTGCCATGCCTCGTCTTCTGTACACGTGTATGTACGCCTGTACTGTACGCCTGTACTGTATACATACAACACGGTCCACATCACGCACATGGTTTTGCAGCAGATTTCACGGTCGACGGTCGGTCGATGCTACACTACAGCAGTGAATGCGATGGAAGGATAGCGAGCTTCGCGATGCCGCGGGCTGTATGTGATGATTTTAATCACAAATCGTGTTTGGTAGTGTGGTTTTTTGAGCAAATTTGTGCTCAAACCTTCTGAAAAGACCTTTAGTCTGACATCAGATAGAAAAAGAAGACATACGAGAATGAAGTGAGTATCAGTATGTTATAATAAAACTGAATGAAAATTGTGTCATTTTCGCGTTTTCAGGAGCCGGTGAATTCGCCCGGCTCGCGATCGCGAGTTTGTTTCATTCTGTTACGGAGGGATACCATGCAAGAAGCCTCGCAAAATTACATGACGGTCCTATTAACGAACCTTTTGACACACTCTGGTTAAATTGAAGATTAAACGAGAACTTACCGTTTGAAGTTTAATATCATAATTTTATGAGTAATTGGAGGGTGAGATTACGTCATATATGAGATCCCGCTAGTGCGCGCGCCACTCAATATTAGAAGCAAGAATGTGACCACTGATGTAGGAAGATAACGAGAGATTAAGTTACCGTTTGAAATTTGGGGGAGGGTGAGGTGGGACGTAATCTCACCCTCCAATTACTCATAAAATTAATATTAAACTTCAAACGGTAAGTTCTCGTTTAATCTTCCATTTTATATCGTAATTTCGTGAGAGATTACGTCATGAGATTTCAAAGCCAGTGGTTACATTCTCGAGGCAACCCCCCCCCCCCGAAAAGGGGTAGGAAGCATACCTTACAAGTAATACAAGAGGTTCCATTGCAAGTCTCATTCAGGTTGAATGCTGCAGAGATATTGTGTCTCCAAGAGTTCACAAGTTCAGGCAGTTCAAGACATGTCTGCCCAAATCTTAGGGCTTCACAGTCTATTTTTTGATAATTGTTTCTACAAAGGTTTTCTCAGCAGGACAGGGCTTGTCGTAGTACTTGCGAAAGGTTCTTTCGTTGGCCCAACCGGCTTGCGCAAGTATTTTAGATACTGGGAAATTTCCCTTATTGGCTGCGGAGGTAGACGCTGCCCGAGTAGAGTGCGCCTTGTAGATCTCTGTATCAATACCAGCAGCCTCCAAAACCTCCTTAATCCAGCGAGCGATTGTTTGAGATGATACCCTGTGATACGGTTTCTTGTAGCTAACAAAAAGGTACCGTTCACTAGCTCTGATTCTGCGGGTCCTGCTGATGTATTCCTGCAAGCAGGCGCGCCGGAAGCAGTTTTGGATTGGGGGGGCAAACATTGGAGGGGGCTCAAGATTAGACCATGCATATGTTATACAATATACACATGCACACACACACACACACACACACACACATACACACACACACACGCACACACATCTATCATATATTAAGTGGCGTACGGTGGGTCGAAACATGGGGGGAACCATAAAGTAATTTTGACGATCTGTATGCTTGTGCGTGTGTGCGTGAGCAATAATGGGACTACAATACATTACGGAATGTGATACATTCAACAACGCAGTCATTGAGGAACATTGTAAGTTTTCCTTATATGGATTATGGAATGACGGTGTGAAACGATCGACAAACTATATACTGTCAGCAACATAAGGTGAATAGCATAACAATAAAATGTGAGCGAGCGAAGCGAGCGAGCTTGAAAATTTTGATATTCTACAGTTCCAAAACTGGGGTTTGTAGCTATATCTTTCACTTTGGAAATTAATGGGGCGGCGCATCGGGCGCAACTGCTGGCAATTACTGGCAGCAACATTAGGAGAATGGCACAACGATTCAATGCGAGCGAGCAATTTCAAAAGCGAGCGAGCTTGAGAATTTTCCCCAATCGAGAGTAAAGGCATCAACAGCCTTGGCATGTGGGTCGGGCAACCATGTGACATAGTTCTCTACCTGCTTGTTAAGTCTGGAGGCAAATAGGTCTATTTCTGGTGTCCCAAAACGTGAAGTTATTTCTTGGAAAACTGTGCGGTCAAGCATCCATTCTGTGCGGTCATTGAAAATTCTAGACATGCGGTCTGCCTCCACATTCAGCTTTCGTGGCAAGTGTGCTGCAGTGACCCAAATTTTACGAGTTTCGCACCACTGCCAAATCTCTCGGGCTGCCCGATCACAGTCAAGGGATTTAATGCCTCCCATGTTGTTAATGTACGCAACAGCAGTACTGTTATCTAGCCGTAACAAAACATGAATGTTTTGTGAATTAGAACAGAAGGACTTGAGTCCCATGCCAGCAGCCAGGGTCTCCAGATAATTAATCTTATTCTCCCTGGCTTTTTGCAGCTCGTCTTCATTCCATCTACCCCGTGTATGGGTGGTATGATCAGATGCCCCCCAGCCTTTGCCACTGGCATCCGTGCACAATTCGAGCATAGGTTTAGGGTGTCGTAAGGGTGAGAAAGTAGACTGCACATTGTCTGTCCACCATTGCAGCTCTTGTTTTGCTTCCAAAGATAGGCTCATTTTTCTGTCAAAATGCCCCTTATTCATTTTGAGTGCTTTGATTTTGTCCCTTTCTAAAGCCCTGTAATAGAGCTGTCCATACTGGACTGCGGGAAATGATGCTACCATTTTCCCGATAATTCTAGCCACCTGCCTGATACTGGGGTTTGCTATTTGCATAAGTTCAGTGCACAAGGACTGTATTTCCTCTGATTTGTTATCAGGCAGTCGAATTGTCATGGCCTGAGTATTGAGAATGAAACCAAGAAATTGTATTTCTTGAGTGGGGCATAGTACTGATTTTTCTGGGTGTGCAAGAACCCAAGTTGTGCAAGGATGCTAGTGGTTTCAAAAACCGTTTGCAATGTTTGATTCTCACTTTCTCCAATAATGAGTACATCGTCAAGATATCCAATTACTACATGCCCTTGCTCTCTCAGTAATGTGAATACAGGTTTCAGTAGTTTAGTGAATAACCTTGGCGCCGTGCTCAGGCCATTAGGCAGTACTTTGAATTGCCAAAGTTGATTTTTCCAGGAGAACTTTAAGAACTTCCTGTGTGTTGGGTGCACAGGTACTGTATAGTACGCGTCCCGAAGGTCGACTGAAGCTAAGAAGCTATTTTCTGAAATGAGTTCAATAGCAGTATGGATATTTTCCATCTTAAAATGCTGGTACTGGAGATATTTGTTGAGATCAGACAGGTCTAGGATAACGCGTGTACCCCCGTCTTTTTTAGGCCGTGTAAAAATATTAGACACGAATTCTCCAGTTTCCATCTGGCACGGTTCGATTACTCCCTTGTCATGGAGTTTAGAATTTTCAAGATCAATATCAGCCTCTTCGGCTTTATCACACCGAAAAAGGTAAGGGGGTTTAGTTCTAGATGGTGCACCCATCTCTTTACTGAATTCAAGCCTGTAACCACTTACAGCATTTAGCACATGTGGGTCTGAAGTAATTTTGCGCCACTTTGGGAGGAATTGCTTCAGTCGACCTCCTACCATAGGTTCTACATTATTATGACATAGCTTTGCATAATCACTAGAATCAGATGTCATGTTTACCTCGTCAGTTGAACTGGAGGTTATCGTGCTCTCTTCATCCCTGAGCCCTGCTTGCTGCCGCAGTGCGGTTGGTGCTGGCTGGGATGTGTGAAGGTGTGGGGAGCCGACGGCTTCCCCCTCCCCTTGGGGCGCTGGCCTAAAAAAGCATGGCTGGTAGCTCCAGTCCACGGTCCTTTTGCACCTGTAGGCCTAGTGACATCACTTGTACTTGCACGAGAAGTAGTCCAGCCCGCGTCGCGGTACTGTTGGGGCAAATTTGAGCTTCCTGATGTAATCTTGCTCCTGCCCTTGCCATATGCACTCCTGCCATAGTCATATGGGCTGAAACGCTGCTTTTTGTATTGTCTGCTATGCTCACTCCTGAGGACACCGTCAGTTGCTTTTTGTTCATCTCTTATGTCTTTCATTTGCCTTCCCAGGTCGTCACCAAAAAGGAATTTGGAGACCGGGGTAGAGGGCTTGCAGAGATGCTGGAATTGATAACCAATGTCTGGTTTCATGAATTCCTTACGCAAGGAATTTAGCTCGAAATTCGCACTGCACAGAAGTGCTAGTGCATCTTGTTGCTGTTCAGTGATATCCTGTGCCGACACTGTATGTATGTAGGCATTGATGCGTCTCGTGAGATTCTTTTGGAGTCTCTGAAATTTGAGGTCTCGTGTCTTTGAAAAGGCAGGTAGCCCATTTCAGATTCTTTGGTTGACTTTCGGCACATCCACCAGCTCGCAGTTGCTGGGAATGGGGTATTTAGTGATCGTTTCATCTACCACTTTGGGCTCGAGCTGGTGGGTCAGAAGGTAGGCTGTAGACTTAGCAATTTCTGGGTCAATGGGGGGACCAACTTCCTCAGCCACAGCAAATTTGGCTGCAATGTTTGGCACTTTCTCCACTACAGAAGGGGGAACTTCGCCTTCTTCAATATCAAATTTGTCATCACGACTATCCCCTTGACCTGGTTGGATAATCACAGAGTTTTCATCCATATCTCGGCCCAGAAATGGTGCCGCATATTCATCATCATAATAGCAGTCAGTATCTGCCGAGTCTGAAGGGGAGTATTCAGAACGAGTCCTGATACTCTTTCCATTGCCACCGCCTTCACGGGCTGGTGTCTGCTTTGCCGACTGTGCCTCCACAAATTGAACAACCACAGCTAATTGGCCTTCAAGCTTGCCGAGTCTATCTTCCAAAGTTGAAACTTTAGAGGCCAGTTTGGCAGGTGGTTTCACTGTTTTGTTTGCACCGGTACTACCGCTAGGGTTAGCACTGCTTGTTGTAGTAGTACTATTACTAGTACCTGCCTTGCCGGCTCTAGTAGGCGTTTTACCTTTGGCTGTCGCAGTTTTCTGCTTGCACTCTTGTGCGTGCTGGTCTCCGCGACCCCCGCCGGTGGCTGCCGGGGACGCGACTCCTGTCAGCAGCGGTGGTGCGGCTGCGCCGCCCACGTTTGAAACGTTGGTCGAAGACATAAGTTCCGTTGCTGTTCAGCTGAAGAATGATAGTTAAAACCAGAAAAAACCTGGCAAAACCTCCCGTTGAGGTAACTTTCGCTATTACGTCGATCCAACTCGAACGAAAACTTGAATATTCAAGTGCAATTCCGGCGAATTTTCCGAGCACAGAAATTCGCGTGTTAGCAAGATGGCGGCGACTAACGAATTGAGTGGCGCGCGCACTAGCGGTATCTCATATATGACGTAATCTCTCACGAAATTACGATATAAAAATGACCGACTATGACGCACATAATGGGTCAGTATGTGACGGACATTTTGCTCCCGTGACGGTACCACGTGTCATCAAATTGGTGGTACTTGACGCGACCATGACGCACTTTTCCCGGGGGTCAAGAGGTGCGCGTCATACAAATGACAGCTGCATAAACATATACACTCGTGGCTATCTGGTTCAATGCTCAGACACTTCTGCTTGGAGAACAGTTGCTCTAGTTTGCGTTCCTAACAAGAAATATTATCCGTAGTGTTGCTCCACATAACAAGTCATGATGTACAATTTTATTATAACTAGCGGGTACCTGTGCTTCGCAGTGGCCATGGCCACTGTGCACAGTGAACGCGTCGCCGCAGTTACCGTGCATTCGCGTCTGACGCGAGCATCACCGTCATCGCGCGTATAACATGACCCTGATGTTGCACGCGTAATCCATGTGTAGGACCGCATAGCAACCAAGCTGTTTATTATTCATTTTTTTTTGTTATTTGCATAGTAAACGATTGACCCCCTACTCTAACCTACCCATTGCACATCTTAGATACCTGTTCTATCATTGTACGGGGTCAGTTCAGTATGAAAGTACATCGTTTAGGAGCCTATTCGTGAACAGACAAAGAGAGAGTCTCTGATTTTATTAGTTTAGATTTCAAACGGGTTAAGTTTGCATCATGTTTGCTCTAAATAGTAGGTGCCAAAAGAGGTGTTGCTAATGAGTAATGACATCCAAATAGTAGGCCTAATAATGTTACTTCTGAAAAACTGTTGCTGCTTATTGTCAATTAGAGAATGAAGGTATTGTTTTTAGTTGCTGACGTGCATCTGTCGTCTCATATAACACAGGCGATATCAAGAACTGTGAGGCGTAGCCGAACGGTTCTATGCTAATAATAATGGAATCCGATCGCTTGTTATATGATATATAGATGCAAGTCAGCAGCACCATTATTACTATGCGGCTCCAATTGGTTCGAGCAGCGCGTGTGCGCATTGCGTAGACGTGCACATGCTGCAGCCATGTGTATATCATCTCATGTAACACGGCCAGGAACCAATGAAATTTCAAGAACTGACTAAAGTGTTTAAGAATGGTTGATAAAGTTTAGTGATAATGTTTGTGAGACAAATATTTCACCTTTATAAAACATTGTTAGAATTACACGCTTCATATAAACTGTGAAAAGTGTTAGTCATGATGAGAAGTACATAGGCTTACATGTAGGACATGATGATTTTGATTGGTGGGGTGGGGGGGGGGGTTGGGACTAAGATGCAATGAAATTTCTGTCCAATGTTATGCATTCCAGGAGGCAAAGCTACTTGGCAGGGGTTCCAGGGGGAAAGCCCCTTATTGAGGATCATGGCAAAAATGTGACCGTCCACAACGAATCACTCGTTAAGTTGGTACCAAGGTGAGTCTGGTTTCTGGGTTCTGTTTGTTTCCAGTGGAAGAATTGAACAGGTGTTCTCTACGATAATGTGATCCATGGGCGTTTGTTTGCATTGATTGAATGAAGTATGTTATACATGACCGACCCAGTTACCACCCATTGCCTTTTATCGTTCTTCGTAATCAACAATGCCCAGGGATTGCACTATGGTACAGAACACCTAATTAATTCTTCTACTGAAAACAAACAGAAACTAGTCTCAAGTCGGTGCCGACTTTACAAGCGATTTGTGGTGGATGGTCACAAATATGCTGATGCCTTAATGAGATAATGAAGGTCTAGTAGATTTGTTCATAGGGTCTTCCTTTGCATATGAAGTGATGGCTTGAGAAAACTACTGGTAACCACAGTATTTCTTGTGTTTTTACTACTATGTAAAGTGTGCTTGTGCATGTCAACAAAAATCAGTATCAGGTAGCCATTGCACATAGATATACCACTATTGTTATTTATATTAGGCCATATGAGCCGACCCATTCATTTTTAACAGAATTTTTATTGGACTTTTTTATGGGAGTATCCGCTACAGACCCTATATGCATTCCACCATGCGGAACAGCATTACAATTGAAATTGCCGCCATCGTGGAGGGCATGGCTTGTCATGTACACCATTTCGCTGGTTTGCATCAGAGTTGACAACCCATTGATACCGGGAATCGGTTGACCAGGCAACATTTCAATATAACCATTGTTTTCTGGCATCTTGTAGGGGCAGAAATTCTATGCATCTAGCATAGGGTCTATTGCATTTGCAAATGAAAGTGAGTCAGAATTCCCAGTTACACCAGCCCAAATCAAATTATTGTCCCCTGGATTTACATTTGGAAAACTGTTTATAAACAATGTCCCTGCTGTACATGTATCACAAGCAGTGGTGTGTGTATTGTGTAAAAGTATATTTCTTATATTTAAGAATCCCTATATTCCTTAGTTTCTTCTTGTTTGTTTGTTTGTTTTGTTTATTTTTTAAAGATATCGAAATGACAAAACTGGCTCAAAGCCTGTTCACTTACTCCTTTATCTAATTTTTATTTTCTTGTGACAGCTTCTAAAATCCACCAGGAACTAGTAAGAGAACTTAAGTCTGATGGAAAATGGTCAGAAAATTGTAACAAGCTCCTCTGCAGCACAGATGCTTCGTTTCTCCTTTATGAGTTTGACCGATTCAGGAGCATGACTGGCAAAGTTTATGGCGATAAGACCTATGAAGTACTGACAATAAATCCAGTTATGTTCTGGTGTCCAGTGATGGACTGTAAATCAAAGAAAGGTATGATACAATTATCTATAATGGAGCTCTAGGGTCATTCCATGCCAATTCACCCAATGAAAGTGCAATTTTGCACCCTTCCGTCTCAGAATTTGCTCAAATTTGGTACACATAAAGTTTAACATTACCTTCCCATGAAACAAAAAAAAATTAGCATTAACGGTCCGTCGGTTTCCGAGCTATGGCCCGCCCTATTTGATTCGTTTTGGCAAAAATGGTTGTGACCTTCCATTTCAACGGCACAATGCGCCTGAACTGGTTGACCAATTTTTGTGAAACTGGTACCATTCAAGAGGAAATTCAAAGAGGAATTCAAAAATGGTATCAAACATATTATTGGAGAAAGTTAAAGTGCTATGACCTTTTACCTTTCCTTTAACCTTGCTTTTGCCCCCCAGACGAATAATATTTTTACTTGATTTTTATGTATGTTAATTGTCAGTATAGTATTAACATAACATGTAAATATCTAGGATGATATTTTATTTCTTCACCTTTAAAAACTCTTTTTAATGCAATTTACAAAGTTACTGTTACCCCCACATACTGATATTGTGTTGGTAATGTGTGTACAAGACTCCATTATAAATGAATACTTTCAAACTAAAGTAACATTACAATCAAATGCAATAATGTATTCCATATCTGTTGCTGATGCTTCAAAGATCTCAAGGATGTATCCAGTTTGGGACAGTAGAGCTGACTACATGTAGGAAGCATTTTGTTTCTGTCAAAACTGCAGATTTCTGATGATTTGTATATGTATACCTATTGCACCCCAATCAAAAGGGCTAAACAAATGTCTCTCTTCATAAGCAAATGGAGTCTACGTACATGTATACATTATCATTGTGTTTAATGTTTCCTTTATTACCTGAAATGTTTAGTTTTCTGTTTTAATTGAATGTAATTTAACTTCAGTTTGGAAGTATTCAAGTAAGCCTGAAGACACGTGTAAAGAACGTCGCTGCATTATTTTTTTTCGCAAAAGTTCTTAATTTTTTTAATTATTATAATTTATGCAAATGAGGTGCATCAAATTTCATAAAATTCACAAATATATCAATATTTCCTTCAAAAATTATAATTGGATTCTAATTCTTTGCAGAAAGTATCCCAGAAGCATTGTCAACAAGATTATATGGTAATATTTTCAAATTTCAAAACATTTTCTTTGTATTGTATTGTTTTCCGAATTTCTTATGTATTCTATTGTTTTTATTTCTTATGTATTTCCTTGTTTTTAAGATTTTTTTTGTTTTCTAATCTAAAATTAGTTGATGTGAAGTCACATAACATCTTTTAAATGGCCTAGAAGATTGAAAAAGCTGTGTTTTAGAGCAATTTATGAAATATGCTGCTTTGCACACAAACGTATGGGAAAAGCAGGTTTTTGCCAAATTTTGGGCAGACATGCACTTACGAAATGTCACGTGACCTCGCGACCGGTGGTCGGATTTTCGCAAAATTTATTTCAAAAGAAAAAAAAAGTCACCAAAAATTATCACGCGATCAGCGGCGGTCGCGCGGCAGCAGAAAATTTTGTACGGGGGGGGGGGGGGGGTCAATTTGACCCCTCCCCCCCCCCCCCAGTGGACATAGGGTTAAGGGAATCTCTTAACCATGATTAAGTTAAAGGAAGCACATAGTTTAAGGGACTCATGGCGAGTGTTTTATTACACAAGTGTTGATGGTGAAAATGGCCACAGGACAAAAGTTCCTTCTAGTCAGCAATATTTAATTCTCCATTTTCAGTGCCACAAAAATCTTCTTAATGTGTGTAATTATGGAAGTTATATCTCACTATGATAAATGCTTTTTCCTGACCCCCCCCCCTACTATACTTCATGATCAATTTTGCCAAAACTGGTTTATGTCATTAAGAGACAATGCCGACGAACTGTTCAATACAGTTAGAGGAAGGCTAGTAAACAAAATCCAGCAGTCATATCACATGTATCACATTTTTAAGTATAATAAAATTGTTTCTTCCATTACAAAATATTTTTGCAAGCAGGTCTTTTTATTTTGTTCACTAGTACCACATAAAATACTCCAGGCATTGCATGTCATCGTTAGAGTTGCGATAGTATATTTAATTAGTTAATGCTAGAGTTCCATGTAATTATCTCCCAAAGAATTTAAAAGGTGGGTGATCCGTTCCACAGCATCATCCCCCACTTTACCGTATTGCATATATGGAGATTTTGGAACCACATGAATGTTAATATTTTCTCCATGATCCCTTTAGATATGAACAAAATATTATAGAGGGCTAGAGGATTAAAAAATTAATAAAGAAATCTTTTATATACATGCACATCTGACATTGCACCATTCTTGGTGTCCTCATACTCTGTGACTGAAGTACATGTATGAATACAGAGTTTCAAAGATGATGTTCAACTATGTGATTGTTTGGCAGAAGTGCATGACCACAGGAAAGATGCAATAGTATTATTATAAAGTCCTGATATTTGAAATCATATACAAGATAAGATTTTGAGACGAATGAAAGAGAGCAGGCACCAAAAGTCAATATATTTTGAAAACCTGCTCAAAGTGGCATTGTATTGTATGCAGGTGCTAAAAATTGCTAAAAAATGTTTGATATTGTGCAAAGTTCCCTTAAATTGTGCAAACTTTTCCAAAGTTTCCTGAAAATGTGCTAAGTTGCACAAAATTGCTGGAAATGGCGCAAAGTTGGGCAAAATTGCCTAAAATGGCGCAAAGTTGTACAAAATTGCCTGAAATGGTGCAAAGTTGTGCAAAATTGCCCGAAATGGCGCAAAATTGCACAGAAATGCCGGAAAATGGCGCGAAGATGCGTAAAATTGCTGGACATGGCGCAAAGTTGCGCAAAATTGCCGGAAGTTGCGGAAAATTGTCAGAAATGGGCACAAAATTGCCGGAAGTTGCGGAAAATTGCCAGAAATGGGCGCAAAATTGCCGGAAATGGCGCATGGTTGCGCAAAATTGCCGGAAATGGCGCAAGGTTGCGCAAAATTGCCGGAAATGGTGCAAGGTTGCGCAAAATTGCCGGAAGTTGCGGAAAATTGCCAGAAATGGGCGCAAAATTGCCGGAAATGGCGCAAAGTTGCGCAAGCAAATGCAAAGTTGCCTAAACTTGCATGTCAACTTTGCATAATGTTGCGCAATCTTTGTCAATTTTGTCAATTTTTGGCAACTTTTGTCAATTTCCATTGTGACATGGGGCCTTCTGTCAGTGATGTTCTGTTTGTTGGTTTTCGGTTTGAGAACTTCAGATCTGGGGAGAGAAGGAACTTTGTTGATGGTTGTTGAACTCTCCTGGTTGACCGTAGCCCCTGGCTGCGAGATGTCTCTTCAGGTTCCTGGCATGGAAAGAAAACTCAGTATCCTCAGAGCAGATACGGCGAAGTTTGATGGCTTGACTGTAGGTTATACTGGTTTTGCAGTGGCGGGGGACGGCAGGTGGCTGAGTGAAGGTATTTGTGGGTATCTGTGGGTTTAGTGTAGAGAGTGGTGGTGACATGGTTAGACTCCTTCCTAACGGTGACATCAAGGAAATTGTTCTCTTCTTGGGAGAAATCAGAAATGAATTTGATCGTTCTGTGGAAAGAATTGATGTGGTCAATGAAAGTATGAAGGCTTTCTTCCTCCCTGATCCAGATGAAGAAAATGTCATCGACGTAGCGCCACCAAATCCATGAACGACAGGGGACTGAATCTAACATCTGCTGCGCTAGCTTGGTCATGAAGAGACAGGCGAATAGTTAGACCGCAGCACGTATGCTAATGAGCCGATCCGGCAAGATTTATTCAGCACTCCCGTTGACGATCTTTGCGTTGGAAAGGTGTCTCGTCGTGCGAGATTTTGCGAGAGTTTGACAGGGCTATGGTTTTCACAGTGTAGCGACTTGTGCATATATTCGTCATGGCTACAAGTCACAGTAAATTGTTCTGCAGACTTTGATCTTTATTTTGATACTAAATGTTCGTATAATATCGGATCTTATCATGACGATATAATCAGTTTGTCGTGTAATAGTAGACCAGCCAAACCGCAAAAAAGGCTCTAGATAAGGATTCGACGGCATTTTTTGTTAATGCTCCGTTCTCATACTGAAAGTCTTGCAAAAATACTAAGGAATAGCGTACGGCCGGATGTCACGCGCGTTTTTGCCGAAAAAATGTCATTTTTAGCACAAAATTCAGAAGCATGTCAAAAATCACGATTTTTATTTTTTGCTTGCATTCAATTGATATGTGAAAGATCTTGAGTTTCAATTGTCCCTTTTAGTGAAATTGCAATTTAAATGTGTTTCCTTAGCAATTTAAAAAGTCATTTTGTACAGCCATATATGGGGCTCTCAAATGTTTGGGTGTTGTTTTCTCGAAATAATATTCACAGATTAATTAACGTTCTGCAAAGTTTGCTTTTCCAAGCTAATTAGATGATCTTCCAAAAGTAATTTAATGTTTTATAAAACTACAAGTGCTTCTTTAATTGAATGTGTCAATATTATTTTTAGTTTTCTTGAAGAAATCTTTACTTTTAATCAAAACTCTGAACTTGCAGGAACTCAGAAAATGCATTTTCGAGCATTTTCCAGTAGCCCAGCGCAGCTTGTGTGCGCGCGAATACTTAATACGTGTGCGTACGTCAACCCCTACGAGCTCGCTACAGGTAAAATCTCTCGCGCGAGAGCGTGCTGCATGTTTCGGTCGTTGAGTTGGAAACGTGGTGACTGGAAAAGGGACTATTTCCTTCGAATGTAAGTAACTTAGTAAATAAATACATAGTTCTTTATTGTACTGCATAACGGAACTTAAAAATCTGTTTTGATCTAACAGTAAGATATACAACTTTGATCTGAGACTTGGTTAATATCAAGGTTCAAGCGCTAGTACTACGTTATAGTTAGGCCAATGTCTTGAATTACTGTATTTCGCACCGATCCCGTGGGCGCGGGCATGTCTACCAACCCCCCGCCACCCGACCGTGCCGGCAGTGCTTGTTAGTGGAACACCAATTATTCCGTAAAGCACGTCTTGACACGGTGCGAAAAGAGGCCTAACAAACATTAGGTCTACGTCTAGATTTAGGTGCATGTCTTGTTCGTTCGATCTAGGTTTTTAATCTATGGCCTCATCACATGCAGTTGGACTGAATCCTCGTCTTCTGTTAGGTCTAATCTATCTAACGGTTACACTCTCTCTACACTGTTAATGCTAACGTTAGTGTTAGACATTCTAGCTAGTAGGGGTAGGCCCTAGATCTAGTGTTTATACTCTAACGACGAACGTTAGTGTTTATACTATAGTGTTAGAATGTACGGCTACGCCTGTTATTATGCCAAAACAATTCAATCGGGCTAGGCCCTATGATAGTATAACGTTAGCACATTAGCAGTTGTATAACGTGGACAGTACAGGCCCACTACTACTAAGGTTACTGCGCTGGTTAGATGTATTTGTAGGGCTAGAGCCAGGTCCAGGGCAAGGGGCTGTAGTCTATACAGAAGATGTAGATGTAGATCTACCAACGTTTAGAGTCTCATATACTATTACTAGACCTACAATATAAAATCTAGGGCCGGGGTCTGAAGCATAAATAGCTGGCGTCTGGAATTAGGATCCAGGTCTAACCTTAGTCAAGATCTGGGCCACTGATTCTACCTAACGTTATAGAGGTTTCTAGTAACCTACTACTCATATCTAGGCAGTTTTGTTGTAAAGACCCAGCTTACTAGGCCTAGCTAGACCTAAGTTTAGGCATCTAGAGGTTCTAAAATCTATGCATAATAATTATACTATATATGTAGGCTAACTTTGATCAAAAAGTAAATGTTAGATCTAACATTAGAAGATCCTAACATTAGCTCTAACGTGAATTAGCTAGACTAATATTAGTCTCTAGAGCAGAGGTCTAAGGTTGATTCCACTCTTTCTGGTATTTGTAGACTTGTGGGTTCAGAAAAAGAGTCTAGGATTTAGGCCTAGGTGTTTTATATAAAAGCGAGTCTACAACCAAGTGATCTTGCCATTCGAATATGCCCAAAAGAGAGAGAGAGAGAGAGAAAGTGTTCAGTCCTGACTGCCAACCTCTCCTTATCTGTGAATCATTTACTTTGTACATGTACTCTTCTAGTTTACAAATAGATCTAGTCAAAGAGGAACTATTTAGAAATGTCTTTACTCATAAGTACCAAGTTCTTATGTTAATGTCTCAAAGAATAAAGGTTCATTTGAAAAAAAATGTAAATATTACATTTTTAATGGATCATTTATACCGACTCACTGAAACCTAAATATCTTCTTCTTTTTTAACTTTTTAAAAAGCTAAAAAAAAATCATCTTAATAAAAGAGATATATTTCTAGTTATAATTAATTTGCATGGGGAACAAAGAAAAATATGTCACTGTCAAGATGCCTTTTCAAAACAATCAAATTTCAAATTGATTTTATTTTTTGTTCACTGTTAGCTTATAATGGTCTGCTTTAAAGATGAAAAAAAAAAATTATTTGAGTCATGTTGATTTCTGTTTTCAGCTAGATGTACCAACAAGTGGACAGACTGAGTCTTGTCTTCAAACTTCACCAAAGAGAGAGAGACATAGGCCTATCCTGACTTGCCAAAATCTAATTGTAAAGACTGAGCTCTTTCTACCTGCAACAAAGTGCAGAACAACCAGAAGGTAAGAAACGGTATAAATGTCTTAAATATAATTTGAAATATCTTTTAAATACTAACTTATTAAGTGTTTGAGTATCAAATGTATCACTTCAGTGCCCAGTGGAAAATAATGCCAAATCTAAATACATTGAGTATCAAATATTCCTATTTCATTTGAATAAATTGTAACAACCATGTTTTCACTTTGACAGTTGCATTACAATGCAGTGTACAAGTACTTTGCAAACAAAGAGAGGAGAATAATCTTATACACGTGTATCTCCATATATATAAGAAGGGGAGCAAATCTATGATCAAATGTGTATTCTTGTTTTCTTGTAAATTCATTGCATCTTCTATTGTAGAGGATCATATGAAAGAACGGTATTCTATCTACTGAAGATGAGATCATATAAAAATCAAACATAAATGTAGATGTAATGCAATATTTCTCAACCATGTCAATTGGCACAAGTGTTTAATGTGTGCACAGATGAAAATACGTCTGTAGTCACAGATCAATTAGCTTTCCATTGTTATTATGTTGCGTTAAGTATGACGTAAGGGTGATATGCTGTGATGTATTGTTCTTTATTTTTATCAAGGTGTCAGCAACAAATGGACATGCTGAGTTTGGGATCACATCAACTAGAGTGAGGGGGAGATAGAAAGATGTCTTGACTGCGATGTGAATGCCCTTTCCAGCTCAGAAGTAAGTGTCAACGATTTGAAATTAGGAATATCATCTCATGAATACAAACCGATTTATGCAAGGAAATCATATCCTAATCCACATACAAATGAGGGCATGATACGATCAAATATTTGTGTACAGGAATTACAGGTGTCAAGATGACTTCCATCCTACATAATTCATTTTCAGTTAGATATGGCTTTAGAGCATCAAAGATGATAATAACAATGACATGATTAATGTATTACATGTAAGACAAATTAATGTTGACAGTGACCTGAAGATCCAAAATCTCTTACTAAGGGATTCATGAGATCGTGATGATTAATTCTAATTCATGATGAATGTGTTTGTTTTTTGTTGCAGTATGATTATCCTGTTTCACTCATAAAAATGATAACTTATTTAAGTTTTTGTTAATTGTATTTTCGACCAGAATTAGCACAAAGTGGACAAAATGGACCCTGCAAACCACAGCCAACTACGGACAAGAGAGAGAGAGAAAAAAAAGAAAGAGACAGATGTCCTGACTACCAACTTCTAATCTGTGCATCCTGTACTCTATTTCGAAAGGAAATATGGGAGGTAAGCAATAATACAATAATGTAAAATGTAAACCCCAAATATGTTGGAATATTTTGTCAAGCCTTTGACATCTTGACCAAATTTTTGACTGTCGATCGTTCATTGGGCAAAAAATTAACGCATGTTTTGCTAAAAGAATGCAGTACTGCATATGCATGTAGTCAATCACTCCAACAACGAAGATTTACATGAATTAACGCTGATTATTTTTTTTTAGCCTCTGTCAAAGATGGTTGCAGGAGTTTTTATGTTGTTGCAGTCATCCATTCACACGCACATCTGTCCTATTCTCATCTTGCAATAACTTAACATTTACTCAGCAGATCATCTTCAACTTTGGTTTTATACAGAAGAGATGATTACCTGCTGAGCCTTGTACAAGTAGCATTTTAGTTATTGTTGTGATTTTGCTGCTGATTGTAAATTACAGGGAAACCCTGATTTTTATTGACTGTAGAGCATTGCTACCATGACATTATATTTACCTTCGGATGGCAAAGTTACCATAACCTCTAAGCAATTTGACTTTCATTAGTTATGAGGGTATTGATGTGAAAGGTCACGGGGACATTATATGCACGAAAGTGTTGAATGTATCCAGTTGCAGTATCAGGCAAGCACTACCTTGAAATTCTTCTGAATGGAATAAAAAGCTTAATGGAAAGAATTGGATATTTGGATCATGAAAGTTTCCTACATTTTATATTTCATCGTATACTCACGGTTAAATTGCTACAATTAGGATCTACTGTATAAAATAATATACTTTACAGTTTCAAGGAAACTTTACATATAGAGGAAATCAAGTAACCGTATATCTTTATTAGCGTATATGTCACTGTGTCTTCACCAAAGATTAAAATGCCCATGTCACTTTCCTCACCAAGTAAAGACAGATACACTATTCTTTCTCTCTCTCTCTCTCTCTCTCTTTGTCTCTCTCCAGAAACAACCCTGCCAGGCTATCCGGTCCGCATCCAGATTCCGTATGAAGGATGTCATCAGAACCTGAACTTACGTGTGGAAAATGCATCCATCTAAACTTCTCAAATATAATCACAATGTGCTTTCAGGACTATTATAGAAGTTGAATATATAAAAGACATGTGTATATATTAGAAATTTCTACTAATCCAGATTAAATGCTTCTTTTCTCATCTTTTTTTTCTTTTTTTTTTCCTTAGTGATGAAGTAAAACAAGGTCTGATATCAAAATGTGCACAACACTACTTGGCAAAGAGCATTTACAATATGATTTGATGTAGATCTACTTCCAATTTTGATGGCAGCATTAAAGGGATAAGGGATGGTCTTCTTTTGGTTGAGATGGGGGCTGAGATGGAGATTTTATATAATGATGAGAACCCTGTTATGAAATATTAAAGAGTAAACAATACCAAGAGGAATTCCAAATTTTTTTGTTAAAAATTGGTTTTGAAAAGGCTGAGATGTACAAAAACAAAGAGGTCCTAATAAAGGTGGCACCCACTTCTAATAAATATCATTCTGTGTCACTTTAAAAAAAAAATTCTCGGCCGTTTCAAAAGCAATAACTTTAATCAAACAAACTTCAAATTACTCTAAGAATTTGATGCTCTTTCATATTTCATAAGTTGTTTTTATTTGCTTGCAAAAAGTTAAAGTCTGAATCTCCATCTCAACCAAAACTATACCATGCCTTTGAGACTCAGAGTTACAAGCCGCATACTAGTATAGTTCATGGAAATTGATCATGTTATTTCCTTTGAAGCCCAAACGCCAACATTCTAATCCTGTCAGATTGGGGTGTCTTTTGTTTTTGTTTTTATGGGGGGGGGGGCAACAAAAGGGAAGTGAACTTTGCCTTTCTTCATCAGATGGAGGAAAATATGTGACACGTTAGTCAGAAAAAAAAGAAAACTTCACGTTGAAGTGCTTAAACAGAGAAAATTTCACAAAGTAACAGTTGGTGAATCTGAAGGGAAATAGCATAGAGCATGTTTTTTTCTTTTCTAGTTTAAGATATAAAAGAATAGTATGTAGCTTAAAGGAACGAACATAAGTAAAATGTTTCAATCCAAACGCCAAGTACAAGAAGTAGTGAAAAGAAAATGTACTGGTCAAGATGTATGTTTTGCCAGGTTTCTTTCACATGTGCCATAATTGTCATGATGTTGGTAATACTGTAATATATGTTAGCTATTCAGGGTCCTAGCAATGTATTCTGGTACTTGGAATAAGGGAAAGTATGAGAGGGAAACACTCATGCATTTTGGAGAGGTGATTTTGTTTTTTCTTCACTGAGAGACAAGTATTCAGTACAGATATGTTATCACACTGGTCTGCAGAACACAAAAATAATATCAGACTAAAAGTAGATTTTTAAAAATTTGGCAGTCACCATTCTAATTTAGTTGTACATTGACGAAAGTTCAATGCAACAGCGTACAGTCATAATTAGCTAGGATATGTAACCACAAATTGTTAAAAAGATAGAGATATTGAAATATTGCTTAAAGAGAACATTTTGTTTTTCTAACTGGTGTAACGTTTGTGATGCTGGACACATAGTAGCTATATGTCACATTAAAAAAAAAAAATTGAGGCTATCAATGCAGTTAATGTAGTCAGCGCAATTTGTGTTGTTTTTCAAACTCTTTGGATGTATGTCATAGAGATTTGTTCATGAAAGACATTTTCACTGAGGACTCATTCTTTTCTAATGCTTTTAATCATTTAAGAAGATTGCTTTCAGATGGATTTTTTTGTTTGTTTTTAGATGTCCACAAATGAAGACTGAGGTTCTTTACCTTTCAAAACGAAATACTGTTGAAGAGAAATAATTACATTTGTATATATATTTTGCAGGATTCAAGCATGTTCTTACTGTGTATGGTATTCTAATCAGCATTTTGGTAACCAGCAACATAGATGTCAAGTGCTGCTATTCTAGTAAATGTACGCTAATGGCAAATCATTGCTTTAAAAAAGAGAAATTGCCTCGTTTACTATTAAGTTTGATTTGTGAACGCTGTTTGAGACGGTGGTTGCGGGCATGTGCACATTGTGTAGTACGTTTTGTTGGTTGACTGGGAATTTAGAGTGTTGGTGATAACTGAAATGATTTTTTTTTTCACAAATTTGTGATAATATAGAAAAAAAATCGAATTGCAAACAAACAAGTTGTTACATGTCTGCTCCAAGGACATAGAACTTGGCTAAGGATTAATGCATGTATAATCTGCAATATAGACTCGATGATATAACCGACTTAATGATGGGAAGGGGAAATGAGGCTGTTATTGCATTGTACGCATTTCACTTCTATAAGGCTGTACTTCCTTTTTACTTCTTGTTTTCTCTTTTGAGGGTGATATTTGCCTTACTTTTTCACACAAATCCGGGATACATAATAACATTTTTATGTCGCCGACTAAGTGTGCGTTCCAAACAACGTTCATGTAAACAATCAACCATCATAAAATAAACATTTAGTATAAGTCTTCTGCGGGAGAATAAATCAAAATAAAATGCAAACACCTCGCCTTAGAACATTACAAAAGTAAAAGTGATTTCGTGCCTATCCCTTGCAGGGCTCCGTTTCAGGGCCTGAGAATGCAAACTATATAGCATTATGAATTCCAAAGCATTCTCGGGGGAAGGGGTGAGTATGCAGGATGGGAGATTTGGTATCGTAATTTTTCCCAGTAACACGTGATTTGTTATCACGGTTTCCATGACAACCATTTCCGAACATAGTAAACAATTTATATATAACTCTTAGGTTTCATTGTTAAACATAGATTAGTTAGATTGATAGATTTTTCACACACACACAAAATGTTTCAACACTTTCGTACGTTTTACTTATCTTGGAATTTTCATGTATAAACTAACAACTAATGAGTTACCATCCGTTTTTATTCACATGTTCAAAAGAAATCGCTCTATTCATTGCTACCCCACTCGTCAGAGTGACGCTTATCACCTTCCCCGTACTCGCACTATTTTTGCAAAGAAAACAATTATGTTTACTGGACCCAGATACTGGAATGACCTCCCTCAAGATATTACTTCTTCCTTATCCTTATTCACCTTCAAACGCAAACTAAAACGGCTATTACTTAGTGGATACACACTACCCGGCTCTTAGCAACATTTTTTTTTTAATACCCCCAGTCTTTTGTCCTTGTCTGCAGCTCCAAGTTATTTGACGATACCGTTATAGCACTTTTTGTGTGAGTGTGTGTGTGTAAACACGGCGAAATATGTACAGTCTCGTTTAAGCGATACTAAAGTATTCATGTGGTTTGATAGTTCGTTTTTAATACTGATTTTGCACTGGTACAATTTAAGTTGGTCGAGATAAACATGTCCGTTCTCCGTATAATTTCACGCCTATAAACTCGGGAACCTACAGTTTTTACAAGCATCTTTGCTTTTATGTAGGCCCCATCATATTTCTGACATTTATTTGTGATATCCTCAGATGAAAATGACCATTTATATTTGTGTGTAATGTTTGTTTGTCTTTTTTTTTTTCTTCAAACATAAGATATGGTTGTATATGTTTTGTACTTTTGTTTTATTGTCATCATTTTGTAATCCCATCACTGAGAAATGGAAATATGAAATAAACTTGAAACTTGAAACTTGAAAAACTTGAAACTTTACAATTATGAATATTTGAAATTTTCATGGAGTGACCTAATGATGATCAGTTGCCATGGTAACAACACTACTGATTTTATTTTATTTTATTTTATTTCATTTTTTTTTTTTGGGGGGGGGGGAAGAAGCACATTTCAGTAATATCAAGGTGCCACAAAGGGTTTTGCAGTCAGCTATCCAACCTGTCCATTGACTTCACCAATTATGTAAGATAAATACCTACACGCACTATACCATGTACAATATATATGGGCTTACGCTATACATTCGATTTTTCATTCAAAATGCGCGTTCGGTAAAAATACATAGTCCCATCTAGGATAACATAAAACGAGTTATCTTTCGCCTTATCTTGTAATTTCTTTGCTGCATAAGATATCAGAATATATATTATATTTCGGAAAAATAAAAACTTTTGAATAGATTGATTTAGGTAGTTTAAAAAAACTTTGAAATATTGGTAGATTTTACAAAGTACAATTTTGAGTAAATCAAGTTTTTATGTTTCATTGCGCCATATATGTGCGTGTAAAAATTCTGCATTCAAATGCATATTAGTCAGGTTCTAAACTTGAAATGGAAGATAACACATTTCTAGTTTGAAAGGTACTTATCAACCATTACTTATTTCGGGAAAAAAATAAAAATCGTGATTTTTGACATTCTTTCAAATTTTGTGCTAAAAAAGGCATTTTTCGGCAAAAACGCGCTTGACATCCGGCCGTACGCTAAACTTGAGTATTTTTGCAAGACTTTCAGCTGGAAAACTTAGCATTAACAAATTTTGCCGTCCAAAGTAAAAAAAATCGTCTTGGCTGGCCTACTATAAAGTTCGTTTTTGGTTCCTGACCGGTATAAGAAACTGTTGTTAAAATACATTTATTAAGTCAATAATTTTTCTGCTTTTGTATGATTTTTAATCAAATTATTATGTATAAGGATTAACATATTATGTTAACTTGCCTTGTTTTGTCTCTTGTCAGTTTTGTACTTTGTAATGTCTTCTGTTTAAGTTTTTATGATGTGTGTTTTGTCTTATCAATGTATAATTGAATGTATATTTCTTGGGGATTGACCTTGAAAGGCTGGTTTAAGCCTATGTTGATTCCTCCACTTCTCTTGATATAACGCCTATGTTTTGTATGTTTTTTTTTATTTTGCCTTTATGATGTCCTTTGTATGCTGTCATGTACAATGTAATTGCCTCTTTTATCAGATTTGTGGAAACAAATTGAATTGAATTGAAAAAAAAAAAGTTGTTTCTGATTTTGGCTTTCTCGTAGAGAGGAAACTTAGATACTCATCATATATTGGAGTCAAGGAGATGCAAACATGATTTATACTAGTTTTTCTGTTTTGAAATGTCTGTAAAATTCAGTCCTTAGCCGGAAGTATGGTTCACACAAAGTGTACAGTGACGCGAAAGAGCTCTCTCATTGGACAGCGCTTGTATCCAGCGCTTGAACTTGGCTTGAACTACACGCGTGCCAAGAAACCGCAAGTGGCATCAAAACGTTATGTAGCAGCTTATAGACCGGGGGCCCAGAACATTTATTCAGCTGAAAAGGGTCACACTTTTTAATGGTCTCATCATATAAGGATGTGTCCAAGGGTTAATAAAATGAATTGCTGGCAAGTCACATCCTGTACCGTAAGCCTAGGGACCACAAAAAGGGACCCCGAAAAATGGATTTATTCAGCCGAAGGGGGTCACGGACAAAAGTTGGTGGATATTGTTCCTTTGGGTGTACTTATCATGAAAACAGCAATGCCAGCTATTTTATCCTGTACGGGGCCCCAGACAGTAGCCCCAAAGGGCCCCACAAATATGGTGTTATTCAGCTGAAAAGGGTCACGGCTAATTTCTTTTGCAATGGAAGTAGTTCCCATCAGAGATATCCAAAACACCAATGCCAGCTATTTTATCCTGTACGGGGCCCCAGACAGTAGCCCCAAAGGGCCCCACCCCCCATAGGCCTACGTACAAACACACACAAACATTGATTTTATTCAGTTGAAAAGAGTCACGGCTAATTTCTTTTGCAATTGAAGTAGTTCCCATCAGAGATATCCAAAACACCAATACCAGCTACTATATCCTGTACGGGGCCCCAGACAGTAGCCCCAGAGTGCCCCACCCCCCATAGGTCATACGTACAAACACACACAAACATTGATTTCTTTCGTGCAGCTGAGAAGAGTCACGGCTAATTTCATTTGCAATGGAAGGAGTACCCATCAGAGATACCAAGAACACCAAAGCCAGCTATGTTATCCAGTACGGGGCCCCGGACAGTAGCCCCAAAGGAGCTCCCCCCCCCCCCCCCACACACACACACAAACACACATTAGTTTCATTCAACTGAAAAGAGTCACGGCTATTCTTTTGCAATGGAAGTAGTACCCATCAGAGATATCCAAAACACTGGTGACCAAAGCCAGCTACTTTATCCTGCACGGGGCCCCAGTAAGTAGCCCCAAATTGCTCCCCCCCCCCCCCCCACACACACACATTGATTTTATTCAGCTGAAAAGGGTCATGGCTACTTTCTTTTGCAATTGGAAGTAGTAGGCATACTCATCAGAGATATGCAAAACACTAAAGCCAGTTATTTTATCCTGTACGGGGTCCCAGACAGTAGCCCCGAAGTGCACCCCCCTCCCCCCAACACACACACACACACACACACACACACACACACACATATTAGTTTCATTCAGCCAAAATGGGTCACGGCTAATTTCTTTTTCAATTGAAGTATACCCATCAGAGATATCCAAAGCACCAAATCCAGTTATTTTATCCTGTACGGGGCCCCAGACAGTAGCCCCAAAGTGCCCCCCCCTCTCCACATACACACACATACACACACACGCACACACACACACACACACACACAAACACACACACACACACACATTAGTTTCATTCAGCTGAAAAGGGTCACGGCTAATTTCTTTTGCAATGGGAGTAGTACCCATCAGAGATATCCAAAATACCAAAGCCAGTTATTTCATCCTGTACGGGGCCCCGTACAGTATAGCCCCAAACACGGGTAATTTCTTTTGCACTGGAAGAAGTACATGTACCTATCAGAGATATTCAACACACCAAGGCTAGTTATTTTATCCTGCACAGAGCCCCAGACAGTAGCTCCACAGTGTCCCATCCATTATACATGTACTGTGAATCAGCTGAAAATGGTCTTACAAATTCTTTTGTAGCGTTAATATCAGGGCCTACTGAACAGAGATATCACAAACACTAAAGCAAGTCATCTTATCCTGTATACGGGGTCCCATAGGTTACAGTAGCAAAACACTCAAGAAATTTGCAAAGGAAGCGTACGTCTGTATAGTGCACAACTAAGATGACCATATTACGAAAACCAGTCATTTAATCTTGTACTGGGCCCAGGTTACAGTAGCCATACAGTGCCCCTCCCCCACATAATTATTATGACATCATTTAGCTGAGAAGAGTCATAGTTGTTTTTCTTTTACAATCGAAGTAGGCCTTATTTTACATCATAGATACTCAAAACATCAAAGCCAGTTAAGTTTTCCCAGCCAATTTCGCACTTTTGTTGGTTCATTTGATAGAAGGTTCGAATTCGTAAAATGGGTATTCAAATTGGCTGGTACCCTACGTTCATTCAAATTCGCCTTGACTTGCCGAAAAGGGTATTTCAGCCATTAAATTTCGCGAAAGACAGTCAAATTCCAAACGTGTTCATTCAACTTCAAATCATGCTATTTCTTTGTTTCAGATCATTTTGACATGTCGTTCTATGTGTGTTTTTGTTTCATCTATGAATTACTGTTATAGAGCAGTAAAAGTATCATATTTCTTATCTAGTATAACTGGATTTGGTTGTTCTGTAACCAGACTGGTAACGCTCCTTCTCTTTCATATCACATGTCATTATAGGCCTATACGTGTACCAGTAACGCAGATTAACTTCGTTGTTTATAGTCATGACAGCACAATAGATACAAACGTATATCTCTAGAAGACATAGAAAGAATTATTAAAAAAAAACATTTGAGGATCATAACCTTGACTTCTTGGAACTGGCCGACCGCTCGTAATAAAGCGCTCGTAACGGCCAGATAATTTGTGGCTTCTTACTTCTTTGGATTCAAAAAGCACGTTAAAAAAAATGGTGTCAAAGTCTCTTAAACGAATACGAAAACATGAAATGTTATGATGCTTACAAAACAATAACTACGATGAAAGAAAATAAGGAAAGAGGCCAAGCATGAACATATCTGTTTAATTGACTGCAGAACATGTTAAATTAGATGGCCAGAAATCAATTTGAATGAACGAGCGCAGCATGTAATCACGTGACTATATCATTATGAATTTATGAATGAACGGATAATGGGATGGTACTTGTCTTATATATGGATTTCAGTTGAAAAAGTGTTATTTAGAATAAGGTTAGAGGTAATGTGAATGTTTCAAAATAAATTTGAATGAAGAGACCCTTATAAAAAAGTACCATGGTTTTACCATAGTACTTTTACAATGGTAATACCATAGTATTACCATAGGATGGTAAATTGACAGATGAAGGCAGTACATTTACCATGGATTTACCATGGTAAAAATACCATGGTAATACCATAGTATTACCATGGTTTTACCATAGTACTTTTACAATGGTAATACCATAGTATTACCATAGGATGGTAAATTGACAGATGAAGGCAGTACATTTACCATGGATTTACCATGGTAAAAATACCATGGTAATACCATAGTATTACCATGGTTTTACCATAGTACTTTTACAATGGTAATACCATAGTATTACCATAGGATGGTAAATTGACAGATGAAGGCAGTACATTTACCATGGATTTACCATGGTAAAAATACCATGGTAATACCATAGTATTACCATGGTTGTACCACGGTAGTACCATTCATTACCATGGTACTTCCATGCCATGAGTACCATTCTTTCATGGTAGCACTTCCACAGTAGTACCACGGTAGTACAAGGTGTACCACGGTACTACCACGGTACATCCATGGTAGTACCACGGTAGTACCACGGTACATTTACGGTACTACCGCGGTACTTCCACGGTACTACCACAGTAGTACCACGGTACTTCCACGGTAGTACCACGGTACATCCCACGGTACTACCACGGTAGTACCACGGTACATCCACGGTACTACCACGGTACATCCAGACGGTAGTACCACGGTTCTTCCATGGTGGTACCACGGTCCTTCCATGCTAGTACCACAGTACTTCAAGTATCACATAGTATCACATCATCCACAGAACTACACTAGTATATAACTGTACTAGCACAAAATAATACTTTAAGTTCAACCCACTCACCTCATATCTTATCATATATGCTTTGCATGGCTAATTGTGGTAGCTTGAATGAAATGCTCATTATAAGCAGTGATCTATGCCATTGCACGTCTGCATGACCTTGTGGAGATCAATATGAAGTAATATGATTTAGTGGGTTTGGTGCTGTTGTATTTCGATGTACTATGAGATACCTTGCAAGTATTAAATGAGTGTGTGATGTCAGATGAAACGTAACCAAAAGTATTGATCACTGACTTCAATAAATTCACACACACACACCATTCACATGAATGTTTTCTCAGTGCAGCTCAAAGTAAAAAAAAAAAAAAAAAAAAAACTAAAATCCAAGGACTCCACATGCCCATTCACCCCACACTTTTGATCACGGGATTCACAGGTAGATTTCTAGCTTTGTTAGGCTTTACACTAAATGTTACACCACGCAAACGAAGGCTTTGGTACTGGTCGGTATACTGTTCAAGATATTTGGCTTAAACCATTTTTATTTATGAGGCATCAGCCAACAAAAATAAATCCAGAGAAAACACAGCGTGTCTACAGAGTTCTTAAATTGTGGTTGACAAGTAAGCTGTGGCTCTGTTTATATAGCGGAAGGCCGCCGCTTAACCTTAAAACTGGTTGACAAGTATACAGCTGTGGCACTGTTTATATAGCGGAAGGCCGCCGCTTAAACTGTAACATTAACGTAGGGCCTACATATGTTCTAATCACAATGGCCGACAAAACTGAGACTAAAACAGTATAGACTAACGTTAGATAACCTATCCTATACCAGTATACAGACTGTAGGCCCTACACTACAGTACGCACGTTAACCAGCAGGGACTGTTACTTTTTGGGTAACCTACAGCTTAACTACAGGCACTGTTTATATAGCGGGAGGCCGCCGCTGTTTACAAACATGGATTGTAGTACATGGTTGTACCAAGTATAAATCTAAGACCTAATAATAAAAGCTACCTGCTAGGATAGTCCAGCACTAGCGCGGTAGTCGATATGTCGGTAGCAGTCCCGTCGACAGTTAGATAGCAACAGGCGCTAGAAATCATCCGTAGAATCTTGGAAGAAAACTCTGGCCGCTGACGATGAAACTAGGAGGGTGGTATTCACTGTTCACTGATGTTCACTGCCGTGCTGGGCGCCCGCGTCGTCGAAAGAAACAGCTTGAAACCAAGAAGGGACCCTGCTGTGCACGAGTACTGCAATGATGGCAGGTTCAGACGTCAGTGTAGGGACCAATGCGAGGTTAGCTCCCTACGCCACGGAGATAGCCTAGCCTGATGTGATACTGCATACTACTGTCAATGTCCAATCAGAAGTCTACGCAGTGCGTAGGCTAGGGCGATGTACGACTGATAAAAAACCTTGGTAGATTCTAGCAGTAATCTAGCGTCACAGGAGTGCCTGCTATTCCGGGGT